>NC_090249.1:22709289-22734289 GCF_037325665.1 Littorina saxatilis
TCTCTTTTGTTACAAGGATATACTTCAAGTCAAATTGCCATACTTTCTGAGAGTGTTGTTTTTGAACTATTATCAACAATGTATTCGTCTGCCATGATTTTTTTTTCTCATGAAGCATCGGCGCCAGATTTCTGTTTCCTTCATGATTAGGCCATACTGACCGCGAAGGACAGTACTTTTAGTCAAGACTACTTCCGCATCGAAAAATAATAAAGAGCGCGTCAGGAACAAGTCTGTACAAATCCGTCAAACTGAGTATCGACAGAGCTGTGTTTCCTGTTTCGCCGAGACATCGTCCCTGTATGCATCCCAGAAACTGACATCCGCCAATGGTAACCGTGACCAGTAACGACGTCACCACGCGGTAAACTGACATTGGACTGCGAGTGACAGACAGTAGGTTGTCAGAGCTACTAGATGACAAGTTGTCATGACGGTACTCCCCCCCCCCCAACCCCACATCTACCCAACGGTATTCATGCAAGTAAGCAATGACAACCCAGTTCTGTCAATCTGCTCCAATCTTGTCCATAGTCCGAGGCGTCATGAAACTGCAAATTGTCCGCTCTTGTCGGTAGTTTGTGTGTGACTGTTTTTGCAAATAAATTTGTAGGACTATGTCATTGAAGCAGAGACTGTCTCTATGTTGTGTTCTTTTCACACTGTGTTTACAGTAACGAGGGGTAGAGAAAGAAGGGAAAACAAGTGTTGACCTTAACGGGGTCAAGAAGCCGCCCTTGGTAATATGGGGGTGGGACACGGAGACAGACAGACAGACAGAGGGAGGGAGAATTATTTTTAAATGAATAAATTGTAGATTTTTTTTTAAGTAAATAAATAATTTTTTAGAAAGAATTAATTAAAAAAAATAAATTAATAAATTAATAAATAATTTTAAAAAAAATTGACCGAGCTCTTTACACGTGGTGACATGGTAGACAAACACCTGAAACCCGGACAAACAGGCAGAGCAAATCCAGTAAGCACCCTTTACAAGGCAGCTAATCCAACGCATGTTCGCATGCTGTCAGTGACATGATAGAACGAGACCCGAAGGGAAGTAACTCATTACCGCCTCTTTCCAAAGTAAATGACGCACACACTTTTGCGTCACTTAACCTTCACGGTACCAATGATATTACTTATGAACGGCCCATACTTTCTAAAGAAATATTCAACGTAAAAAGTATCCTTCTACACAACCCACGCCATCCAAATAGAAATAAACAAAGTAAAATGTCTTCTTTAATTCAAAAGTGGGTCGTCCACAACCCACCACATATAGACTGTGTAGTTCAAATTACGTCACTATTTATTTGTTTATTTACGGAATAATTCTTCAAAAATCGGTCGTTATTTAGGATCTATGGTGTTTGAGATTTACATGAAGTCTCGATCAAAAATCCATGTCCCACCCCATATTACCAAGGGCGGGCTTCTTGACCCCGTTAAGGTCAACACTTGTTTTTGTCCGGAGTTCTAATCCAACGCATGCTGTCAGTGAAAGAACGAGACTCGAAGGGAAGTAACTCGGAGTTCTGGGTGCGGGAATTCCCGCAAACGTATAAGTCTGTCAGTGGGTTTCGTCCCCTGGCTCGGTTTGTAAAAGCGTTAAAAGCTAATATCTTCCGGTTGACTACCGTTAGGAATGTATTTTTTTGCATACACCAGTCTAACCCTATTCCTAACTATTTCACGAAATTTGAGCTTAATTGACCCAGAGATACAAGTCTTACCCGACAAACACCGACCGACCGACCGCCCGCCCGCCTCAAACAAACAAACAAACAGACAGAGCAACTCCAGTAAGCCCCATTATACTAATGGCGGCTTAAAGAGGGTGAAGGTGGAGGGGAGGGGGTGTTATTTACAGGTGTGTTATTTACAGGTGTGTTATTTACAGGTGTGTTATTTACAGGTGTTTTTTTTTCTACGGGTGTATTTTGAATGATTAAGGTGATGAGGATGATTAGAATGATGATGTCATGGATTTCCATTTTGGTTTGAGACTTGACGGGAAGGGGGTGCGCAGACAAATAATAAGTTGGTGTTATTATTGTGTCGGGGAAGAGTGGAGTAAACGAATTCTGGAAATAACTCTGTCGCGTGTTTATGGATTGTGGGTGATTTGCTTTTCCTTGGAAAATACTGAGGCAAAGTAACCTACGTGACTGGATAGGCCAATCACTGGCAAGCGGCGTGTGTCTGCACGTGGTCGAGGAAAACAAATCCACGTGATTTGATAGACCAATCGCTCATAATCAATATACTCGATAGCAGCGTGTCTCCAAACGCCTCTCGCGAGTCCAGTAAGTGTACTGCAATGTCACCTGGGTTTGCTTGGGACAGTATTTCCAAGGGTGAACAACTCTTCCTCGACCCATTAAAACACGACACAGTTATTTTCCAACATCGCCTATTGCTGAATCTGGGTTTGAAGCCATTTGAGGTTTATCATTCTACCCAGCCAACCTGTATGTGTGGCGAGAACAACTATCCCAGCTTACATAATAATTACTCCCTCATCCCCAACCACCAAGCACTCCCCATTCCCACCATCACCCCCACCACCCCTAACCCCCACCCTCACCTCCCAAAAAAGATAAAACACAAAAAGGAGCAAGAATTTAGAGCTAAAACTTAAGAAAATCATGCGCCTGTAGTCTCTTTTGAAGAATTACGACGTACAGCAGCCGAAACTTGAATAAATTGCGAGGTGTGAGGGAGAGGGGGATGATAAACAAGGGGGGAGGGGGGGAGCAAAGACTAACGGGATGGGGAAGGCCGGGGTGTGGGTGGCGGTGGGAGAGGGGGAGAGGGTGGGAGGAAAGACAAAGCGGACTCAACTCAGATTAACGGGTCTGCCTGACAAGCGAAAGCGATGTGTCTGTTAGGTGGGTGCGCTCATCTCCATGTCAAGAGATGTTACAATGATTGCAGCACTCACGTCGGTCTGACTGAAACCCATTGGCACAGCGCTAGTTTGACTGTAGAGGCCGCGGTCGGTTGTACGCTTAGCTGGGGCAGAACGGGACCAGGTAGTGTTGAGTGAGTTTGTGTACAAGCTACTTCTGTGGGAAGACTGACAAAAAAGAAAATTTGGGTAAGTTTGTTTTGGTTTTAGTTTTTTCGTTGAATCAGTGACTCGGGTATGTAGTGGAACTTTTGTTATGTTGATACTTGGCCCGGCTGTTGTTTTTGTTGTTTTTAGTATGTATGTTTCGTTTACACGTCTTACAACTGTGTTATTTTGTTACTGAAGTTCAGTTATGGTAGTGGTGGTGGTGGTTACAGTTTTCCTGCATCTCAGTCCGTTTTACCCCTTTTTTCGGCTTTGAACGCGAGCGTATAACAGCCGGTTGTATAACAGGGTCTCAGAGCCCATTTCCTTGGGCCGGCTTGATTTCGTTTGCCACTATAACCCCCCCCCCCCCCCTCCGCACCCACTCAGTCACCACCCCCACTCCTGCCCCCGAACATGTCAGAGGTTTACAGTTTGAGATCTATGTCCACTTGTTTTCTATTCAGTGGATCGGAGGGTAGAATAATTGCATAACCTACAAAATGTTTCCTACACTGAAACAAGTGTCAATACGAAGCTTTCAGTCTACTCTCTTCTAGAACAGATAACGTCAGAAGTTTACACAGTCTCGCAGCATTTTTTCACCATATCAGTGCAAATAGTACAATTATGTAATGTACGCTTGTTCTCATTTACAAAACTATGAACTTATGTCAGAAGAAGTTTCCGGAGCATTGCCCTTCTCTCAGTTTCCCACTTTACCACAAACAATTAGTGCGGTGTTCATGCAATATAACGTCTTTAGCCAGATATTTCAGAACTAAGTTTCTGCTGTAGCTGCCTTTACCATCTGCTTCTCGAGTGTATCTTCACCCTCATTTAGCCCAGCTAGCTAATTGAATTGCTGCTGCTCGACTGGCCAGCGTGTCACAACACAGGTGAAGAACAACTACTCTCATCAGTCGTGCTTACCTGGCATTACTGATGGGTTGGAGAAAGAGAGGATGAGATACGGAGAGGAGTGGAAGTGAGGGGAATTAGGAGTCGTTTCCTTCTTCTTAGCTCTATCGGATTAAATATGTTTTGTTGTTGTTGTTGTTGTTCTTTTTACATTTAGTCAAGTTTTGACTAAATGTTTTAACATAGAGGGGGAATCGAGACGAGGGTCGTGGTGTATGTGTGTGTGTGTGTGTGTGTGTGTGTGTGTGTGTGTGTGTGTGTGTGTGTGTGTGTGTGCGCGCGTGTGTAGAGCGATTCAGAGTAAACTACTGGACCGATCTTTATGAAATTTTACATGAGAGTTCCTGGGTATGATATCCCCAGACGAATTTGTTTCAGTTTTCGATATATGTCTTTGATGACGTCATATCCGGCTTTTTGTAAAAATTGAGGCGGCACTGTCACACCCTCATTTTTCAATCAAATTGATTGACATTTTTGTAAAGCAATCTTCGACGAAGGCCGGACTTTGGTATTGCATTTCAGCTTGGTGGCTTAAAAATTAATTAATGATTTTGGTCATTAAAAATCTGAAAATTGTAAATAAAATTATATTTTATGAAACGATCCAAAAACAATTTCATCTTATTTGTCATTATTTGCTGATTCCAAAAACATATAAATATGTTATATTCGGATTAAAAACAAGCTTTGAAAATTAAAACAATAAAAATTACGATTAAAATTAAATTTCCGAAATCGATTTAAAAACAATTTCAGCTTATTCCTTGTCGGTTCCTGATTCCAAAAACATATAGATATGATATGTTTGGATTAAAAACACGCTCAGAAAGTTAAAACGAAGAGAGGTACAGAAAAGCGTGCTATGCAGCACAGCGAAACCACTACCGCGCTACACTCGTCAGTTTCACTGCGTTTTGCACGAGCGGCGCGGCGGACTACGGTCATTGTGAAAAAAAGCAGTGCGTTCAGTTTCATTCTGTGAGTTCCACAGCTTGACAGAATGTAGTAATTTCGCCTTACGCGACTTGTTTATTAGTTTGTTTTGTGTGCGCACTGATTCCTTTTCCTCCTCAATTTCCTTGAATTCTAAAGCTTGGTTGCCCCCTCTCTCTGTGTCGCTCGTTGTGTCTCTGTCTCTGTCTCTCTCTGTCTCTGTCTGTGTGTGTGTCTCTCTCTCTCTCTCTCTCTCTCTCTCTCTCTCTTCTCTCTCTCTCACTCTCTCTCTCACTCTCTCTTTCTCTCTCTCTCTCTCTCTCTCTCTCTCTCTCTCTCTCTCTCTCTCTCTCTCTCTCCGTCCTTCCCTCACTCCCTTCGTCTCATAGGCGAGGGTTGGATGTAAAAAAGCACTTGATTTCAGATACCTTTTTTCCTCGTAGATAAGTTTAATATCTTATCTTATTTCTTGTTCTTCTTGTTCTTCTTGTTCTTGTTCTTGTTCTTCTTCTTCTTCTTCTTCTTCTTCTTCTTCTTCTTCTTCTTCTTCTTCTTGTTCTTCTTCTTGTTCTTCTTCTTGTTCTTGTTCTTGTTCTTCTTCTTCTTCTTCTTCTTGCCTCCTCCCTGCACCGGGGGCGGGGACGTAGCTCAGTTGGTAGCGCGCTGGCTTTGTAGCTAGTTGATCGCTATCAGCGTGGGTTCAATCCCCACGTTCGGCGAGAGATTTATTTCTCGGAATCAACTTTATGCAGACTCTCTTCGGTGTCCAAACACCCCCGTGTGCACACATACGCACGAACAAGATCCCAAGTTCACAGCGAAAGTCTCAGGGCTTGGAAAACACGAAGACACGCATGCATCATCTCTCGTCTCTGAGTATCATCATGATCGTATTTCGATACTTTGAAGAACTTGACAGCCACAGCGGGCTTGTTCAGTCGAGTCAAAGTATCACATCATATCAGTCTTCAGCGTTTTACCAATACCTGTCCCTATAGGCCAACTGGTCTAAGAGGACGTTAAACCCCGCACCGCAACACCCCTTCGCAGCTCACTTCCGGTTTGATTACCAGAGTTTGTATTACAACTCGCTGATTGCGGGAAAGCTAAGTCACTGGTTTTTCCATCGAGTGGGAGTGATTGAAAGTGCACTCAATGCAATCAATCTAAGTATTATTACTACATGCATACACAGGTGATGCTTGTACTTGCTTACATCACAGATCCTCAAAATAAATGGCAGTTACTATGATGTTGAACTCTCTTCGGTACAGGGTTTCTGTCCGCAGTTTTCGCTCAGCTGAATGTCATAGTATCTTTACTGCTGGGGCGTGTCAGACAGGGGAACAGTGCCAACAAATATATGAATGAAAAGGAAAAAAAAAAGAATTTAAAATGGATCATATCTTTACTCGTTTGAATTACGTTAAAATCCTGAAAATAAATAAAAGTGTTATATATTGAACTCGTGGCAGTACTGATTGTCTACCAGGTATCACTCAGCCAAATGCTGGTATCTACTCTAGTTACAGAACAAAACGGTGAATTGAAGGAGAATAAAAAGAATGTGTAACTGGTTTATGTCAGTGCTCATGCAGTTCAGGCTGTGACATATAACAGTGGGTGTTTGTTTTATAACTCTTGGGAGTATCATGCTGATGGTTATTTGTCACTTGAATACTAGTTTGTACACAACTGCCAAAGAGAGATCGGTGTGAAAAATGGTACAGAAAAACGTGAGAGTATCAACCAGTGTATATTAGTACTTACCTTTGCCATATACTGACAGTCCTTGAAATAATTGACAGTGCTGTTTTGAACTCTTCAAACTCAGCCAAATGTTGGTTTCTGTGCTATAGAAAAAGATAAGGGAAAATGCAAAGAATGCAAAGAAATTAAAGAGGACAAGAAATCAGTTTTCAATCGGTGCATATCAACGAAGTGCAAAAATCAATCTTTGAAAAAATGGTCAGTGTTATTTTGAACTTCTCTCACTCAGCCGATTGGTAGTTTCAACGAAGAAATTAAACAAGTCGCGTAAGGCGAAATTACTACATTTAGTCAAGCTGTCGAACTCACGGGATGAAACTAAACGCACTGTATTTTTTTCACCAAGACAGTACAGCTTCGTCAATCCCCGCGAGAAGAAAATCGCTCACCTCCCACGTGTAAAACGCAGTGAAATTGACACGCCAGAATAGTGCGGTAGCGTATTGTGCTAAGCAGGAAAGCGCGCGTTTCTGTATTCGTGTTAACTTTCTGAGCTTGTTTTGAATACAACCTATCATATCTATATGGTTTTTGAATCAGGAAACGATAAAGAATAAGATGAAATCATGTTTGGATCGATTTCTTAAATTGTAATCGTAGAACTAATTAATATATTTTCGTTAATTGTGATCACATTTTAAGAGTAAACATGACATATGTATATATTTTTAGATTCAGAATATGATGAAGAATACAATGCAATCAATTTTAAATCTGTTTGCGAAAAATCTATTTTAATGACAACTTTAATGAGCAAACTCATCAATTAATTTTTAAGCCTCCAAGCTGAAATGCAATACCAAAGTCCGGGCTTCGTCGAAGATTACTTGACCAAAATGTCATCCAATTTGGTTGAAAAATGAGAGCGTGAAAGTGCCGCCTCAACTTTCACAAAAAGATGGATATGACGTCATTAAAGACATTTATCAGACAAATGAAAAAAACGTCTGGAGATGCCATACTCAGGATCTCTCATGTCAAGTTTCATGAAGATCGGTCCAGTAGTTTTCTCTGAATCGCTCTACACACACACACACACACACACACACACACACACACACACACACACACACACACACACACACACACATACACACACACACACACATACACACACACACACAGAGACACACATACACCACGACCCTCGTCTCGATTCCCCCCTCTACGTTAAAAAATTTAGTCAAAACTTGACTAAATGTAAAAATAAAAGAAATCAGTTTTCAATTGGTGCATATCAGCGAAGTGAAAAAATCAATCTTTGAAAACATGTACATTGTCAGTGTTATTTTGAACTTCTCTCACTCAGCCGATTGTTCAGATTCTACGCTACAGTGCCAAAGAGAAAAATCGGTGGCAAAAATAGAAGCCACAAAAAATTAGTTTAGTCTCTGACGCGAGTTGGTGCTAGAACCGAGCTGCAACAATCACATCTCCAGCAGCCTTCGCCCCCACAGTTAATGCGCCAGCGGCGATGATGCCAAAACTAAACAACTTTCGCGCTAAAAACAAACTAGTGCGCTGGCTTGTGCATGCAGTTCAGCATAGCAGTGTACCTTTTATTACTCTCACCGGATTTTTTAAGGGGCTCTTTATCTGTCTCTGTTTCCCGCCTCTGTCTGTCTGTCTGTCTGTCTGTCTCGCTGTCTGTCTGTCTGTCTGTCTGTCTGTCTGTCTCTCTCTATTTATATTTCTTACACACGCACACGCCCGCACACACACACAGACACACACACACACACACACGCTCGATTTGTGTACGCATATTACTAAAGTGTACACCACATTGGGGTGTGCCCGTTAAAGATCCCACGATTGACAAAAGGGTCTTTCCTGGCAAAATTGTATAGGCATAGATAAAAATGTCCACCAAAATACCCGTGTGACTTGGAATAATAGGCCGTGAAAAGTAGGATATGCGCCGAAATGGCTGCGATCTGCTGGCCGATGTAAATGCGTGATGTATTGTGTAAAAAAAAAAAATCCATCTCACACAGCATTAATAAATCCCTGCGCTTTGAATATGTGCGCGATATAAATTGCATAAAATAAAAATAAAAAATTTAAAAAAATCCCTGCGCTTAGAACTGTACCCACGGAATACGCGCGATATAAGCCTCATATTGATTGATAAAGTAGCGTACCTTTTATTCCTTTCAAGGTAGAGGCTGTGCTATGCCGATGGAAGTAAACAGTGCCAATGCAGGTTACTGGGCCACTGTAGGTGAAACGTTTGCAGCCCAATGGCTTAGAAGCTTCTTTCACCATCAATCTCACACCTCAAAATAACATCATACGCCCTTTTCAGCCCCCTCCCCCACCCTCCTTCTCTTTCTTAGTCTCTCTGTCTTTGTCTCCTCTCTCTCTCTCTCTCTCTCTCTCTCTCTCTCTCTGCCACCCCCCACTATCTCTCTCTCTCTCTAGTCTCTCTCAGTCTCTCTCTCTCTCTCTCTCTCTCGTCTCTCTCTCTCTCTCAGTCTCTCTCTCTCTCTCTGTCTCTGTCTGTCTCTCTCTCTATCTCTCCCCTCTCCCTCCCTCTCTCTCCCTTTCATAAACCCCCACATATGCACACACGCTGACACCCCCTCCCCCCCTCTCCCATCCCCCCTTCAGTCTCTTTCTCTCGATCTTGGCTATTCGCCATCACACGTTTGTGCCGATCCTGGAGAAACCGTGTGATGCTTTGATGGTGTGAAGTAGTCAAAGACGCCCCAAGCCGTTGTGGCACCAAAACTATCACTTACGTTGCCCTAGAAACCTGCAAAGGCATTATTTCACGAGGCCTGCTAGGCCATCTTGGATATTGACTGAGTGTCTGGCATTATTTTGTATTCTATGTAGAAGGCGTTTTGGTTTGCCTTGGGTATCTTCAAGACTTATAAGTACCTACCACGGCCACGCAACAAGTATTTGGAGTATTCTACTACCGTAAGTACTATTGATTATTTTGTGCTTCTGGTTTGGGGGAAAGTCTGCATGTCCTTGACATAGACACAGGCAGCATGGCGTTATGTTTGCATGATAATCATTAAGATGTAAACATAACACCATGCTTATCATTAACTTAATGATACAACCTCGGTGCAGCAACCATTCCTGACATGGCGCATGTTGTTTTCCCAAAAGACTGTCAGAAAAAACGTCTGCATCAAGATTCGATGGATGTTTTCCAAACTTCAGCATATTAAAGTCTAAAACCACGACCTGTTTTTTTTAGGGATAACACAGGAAAACAAGTATTCTGCCTAGCTAGGTGATCCAAAGATCCTGATAATGAATTACATGTTTTAAATATGCCGTTGTGATCCAGAAAGAGGGCTAGCAGCAAGTGCGTACTACAAGTCACATCCAGTGCGAAAGTAAATCAGATCAGTTACGGTTTCTTCATGGTCCTGTGAAAATATGCGGACATTCGTGTGTTCTTATAGTGTATAAGTATGTCTGTCTGTCTGTCTGTCTGTCTCTCTCTCTTTCTCTCTCTCTCTCTCTCTCTCTCTCTCTCTCTCTCTCTCTCTCTCTCTCATCCCCTTATCCCCCAAGTCTTTATCGGCATCAAATCACGAACTCCTGCTGCTTCTAATGCGTACGCATCCCACACAATAGCCCACAGCTACATGCCACACAATGTTTAATCCTGTTTTGATCTCGGATCATCCCAATGTCTTGGCACACTGAGAATGCCTTTACGGTGCAATGAGGCAGTGATGTATAGCCACACTCCAGTGTGGACGTGCCGAAAAATGGGTGAAGCTGTTTATTGATTTTGGTCTGCTATAGGGTATTCCTTGGTTCCCGGCCCTGCCCTGATATCATTTCTGTGGTGGGATTGGCATGAGATGTTTTACCGGCGCGGAAAAGATAGGCGATTGTTGGCGTTAACTTGGCCCAAAACTATCACTTGCTTTGGTTCTTAGGCCAAAAAAAAATAATAGGTGTGGTTACGGTAACATAGCCAAAAAAAATAGGGTAGGAAGGTAGGCAATCACTTTTTTTTTTTAAACTTTTTTTTCTAATGTGTACAAATTAAACCTACTTGACAGGGAAATAAGTGTGCGACTCGGGCGATTTCGCTTTCATTGCGTTTTCTGGACTTTTTTGACAAATCAGTGTAATAAAAAGTTATTGGGTCGGCCCCTAAAAAATAGGGTAGGTCGGGTTACCGTAACCACACCTATTTTTTTTTTTTAGGCCTTAGTATTCGACGTCCCTTTAACCTATTTGTCTGAGCGGGATATCACTTGCGCAATCTTGGTAACAGGATATCCAGTGCTATATATATATGAGCCTGCCAGATTATTTCTCGGTGATGACACCAAAACTAATCTACGTTCACACTAAAAACAGACTCTTGCGCTAGGTTGTGCATGCCACATTGCAGTTCACCAGTCACGGTCACTTGTGTTGGGTAGGCTTGGTATAACAAGATATTCAGTGATATGATTGTGTCAGAGCATCTCTCACTGTTTGTGCACTATTGTGTGTAACCTTACGCACTTGTTAACACGATATTCAATACTGTGAGTCTGCCTGTGAATCTCTCAGTGTTTGTAACCAATTGCGCTCAAAACGACTCACTGGTAACCGTGGTAACACGAAATGCAATGCTGTGAGTCTGCCAGAGAATCTCTCAGTGTTTGTAATAAATCGTGCTCAAAACGATCACTGGTGTAACCGTGGTAACACTAAATGCAATACTGTGAGTCTGTCTGAGAATCTCTCAGTGTTTGTAACCAATTGTGCTCAACACGATCACTGGTGTAACCGTGGTAACACGAAATGCAATCCTGTGAGTCTGTCAGAGAATCTCTCAGTATTTGTAATAAATCGTGCTCAAAACGATCACTGGTGTAACCGTGGTAACACAAAATGCAATGCTATTAGTCTGCCAGAGAATCTCTCAGTGTTTGTGCTCAAAACGATCACTGGTGTAACCGTTGTAACACAAAATGCAATGACGTAAGTCTCCCAGAGAATCTCACAATGGTTGTAACCAATTGTGCCCCAAACCATTAGCTGTGTTGTCCTCGTAACAAAATATTTACTGCGTCATGCCTGCTAGAGCATCTCGCTTAGATAGCCGTGTCCCGTCAAAGCAATGCACTATTTCCCCTGGGAGATAGTGACATATCACATGATGGCATTGTGTTTGTGTCTTTAAAGGCGTGGTATTGCTTATTTTTTCTGGCTGACTCGCAAAAATCTGCAATGTTTACAATGCTTTTGCCGTGAAGGAGAAACATTTACAGCGTTAGATCTTATAGTATAGGTATATGTTTCTGGGGCGTACGCTGGCTTAAATTTGTGTTCCTGAAACGCCAGCTTTGCAGTGTGCAACAATTAGCTTTTCAAGTCGAACAGAATTCTCTGTTTTGAGGCAGCATGCTAAGCTAACCCTTCACCCACTACTTTCTGACACCCCTCACAAACACACATACACACAGACAGACAGACATACACGCACAGGCACACAGGCACACACACACACACACACACACACACACACACACACGTACGCACGCACGCACGCACGCATACACACACGTACACACACAAACACACAAACAAACACACACACACTGACACACACACACACACACACACACACACACACCGCCCCCTCTTTCAATAGCTCAATATTGTCTGGAAATCTAAAACTGTTGCTTTTCATGTTTCAGACTTCATCAACGATTTTCTATATAAAATAGCCAAGTAATACTTGTAGATGTGGGCCAAAGTTTGACAAACTGTCGGTTGCGTTGTCCTAGACACGGTGTTTACTGGGTAATATCTCAAGGTATCTGTCAAAGAGGGTTTTCTTGTCTGGAACGTGTAGTCCCGGGACACCCCCCCCTCCCCTCCCCCCTCTCCTCCTCCCGGTTAAGACCTCCACAAATCTTAAATCAGTCTCAAAAGAGAAGGATTTTAAGAACTGAGGTTAAATTTACAAATATTATGAACAGAAGTTCTGAAAAAAAGTAGGATCTTGAAAGGGGGGTCTTACAATGGCGGTGGGGTGGGGGAGGGGGGGGTGGCGGGGTGTGTATTAGAGTAGGGCTTCCGCAATAGACTCAATGTGGGCATTTCAAACACATTTTATGTAGAGTGAAGCTTGCAGTGAAATTGTGCCAAAATTTGTCATTTTTCTTCTGCTGCTATAACACCGTGTTAGCTGTACTGCCACGAGGCTCCAAGATTGCCTGGTGTTTTGAAAATTGGTTAACAGCTTGAGTGTTTGTGTTCTGTGGTATAAATTTGCATATAGCGTTATCAAATTGTATTACGTTTGTAGAATACATTGTTGCTTGCAGCCAGCGAAGTAAGTCAAACGTATTACTTATTAACATTATCCTTGTAACATGGTGTCGACCATTCCATCTTAGATCCATAACCATCTGTGAATTCTACGAGCGTTTGTTTTCCACAATAACCGTATTATGTTTAAGACAATCTGAGTCGAAGAATGATGCGTGCAATGAGATTGTGCCATGCGCTATCACTTTCGTTGCCTGTGCCATTAGCTATCGCTTTCGTTGCCTGTGTCATAAGCTATCACTTTCGTTGCCTGTGTCATAAGCTATCACTTTCGTTGCCTGTGCCATAAGCTATCTCTTTCGTAGCCTGTGCCATAAACTATCACTTTCGTTGCCTGTGCCGGCCATAAGCTATCACTTTTGTTGCCCTGATAACGCATTTCTTACTTTCTCAGTAGAGTCAAGTCTCAGTGCACGCAAGGTGTACCTTGGATATAACAGTCAGCGAGCGTATGTTTTCCGGAAAGCATCACTATCACTTTCGTTGCCTGTGCCATAAACTATCACTTTCGTTGCATGTGCCATAAGCTATCACTTTCGTTGCCTGTGCCATAAACTATTACTTTCGTTGCCTGTGCCGGCCATAAGCTATCACTTCCGTTCCCTGTGCCATAAGCTATCACTTTCGTTGCCTGTGCCAAAAGCTATCACTTTCGTTGCCTGTGCCATAAGCTATCACTTTCGTTGCCTGTGCCATTAACTATTATTTTCGTTGCCTGTGCCATAAGCTATCACTTTCGTTGCCCTGATAACGCATTTCTTACTTTCTCAGTTGAGTCAAGCCTCAGTACACGCAAGGTGTACCTTGGATATAACAGTCAGCGAGCGTATGTTTTCCGGAAAGCATGCTTGTGTTGCTAACGACATAATTATGATGGTGAAATAATGATGGAGGATGCCGGCAAGAAATAACTGATTATCCTCGTATATTGGGAGAATAATAAGCGAATAATGTTTTCACCGCACGGTAAACAGTGAGTACACTTTGCCTGACGCATTTCCCGTAGAGCTTTTGACCAGAACACCATATTGCTAACACTGAATGTTCCACTGAGATTGAACCCTTTTTAGATCCTGACAGTATCAAAGGGCTAGGGAGTAATTCAGAGGCAGCGTAATGGGTACAGCAACTGCAGCAGGCATGTCTTCCAACCCTTATTTTTCCTGGCGAGGTAAAACACACACACACACACACACACACACACACACACACACACACACACACACACACACACACACACACACACACACACAAAAACCACCTCCTTTCAGATAAAAAATAAAAATGATAAAAATAAAACTCCTTTCAGAACACTTACACTTTTTTCTCCTGAAGATGAGATTTAAAGCTGCTCCTGATCACGACAATTTGCGCCAGTTTTCACTCTCCTGTACAGCACCATCGATTCCCATGTTAAAGACACCCTCGACCTTCTCGTGAAAACAGTTCCGCTTACCGTCTTAGATCTGGCTAGACTTTTACTTTGGATACCCCCCCCCCCCCTCCACTTGGTTACATACCAACAGTCAACATCCTAGGTGCTTCCTGTGCACTTTTCTTTCTTTCTTTCTTTATTTGGTGTTTAACGTCGTTTTCAACCATTCAAGGTTATATCGCGACGGGGAAAGGGGGGAGATGGGATAGGGGAAAGGGGGGAGATGGGATAGAGCCACTTGTTAATATTGTTTCTTGTTCACAAAAGGGGCCCGCAACGTAGTACAATATATGACCTTACTGGGAGAATGCAAGTTTCCAGTACAAAGGACTTAACATTTCTTACATACTGCTTGACTAAAATCTTTACAAACATTGACTATATTCTATACAAGAAACACTTAACAAGGGTAAAAGGACCGTTAGTCGCCTCTTACGACATGCTGGGTAGCATCGGGTAAATTCTTTCTCGTCCCAACCAATATGGGACTCCCCCTAACCCGCGGGGGGATTCCTGTGCACAGTGAGATTTGTTTGATGGATTAATTGTGTAAATGCAACCAGTGACTTTTTAAGAAATAATTTCATAAACAAATTTCAACTCATCACGGCAAGCAGTCTGTCTTATTTAAAGGGGTGTTTTTTTGTGTTCACACGAGGTTGATCATATCATAGATACAATTTCGTATCAAACCATTGCTGCTTCAAGAAAATTGAATTAGTAAGTCCGCGTTAGTCATCATCACAAATTGAATTAGTAAGTCCGCGTTAGTCATCATCACACCCCCCCCCCCCACACCCCCCTCTACCTTCCCTATTTCCTTCCCCCGGCATTGTAGTTGTAATTCAAAGTCATATCACAGTCCCGTCCTCGTTTACCTCCCCTAATTCTGTTGTCACATTCTTCACTTTGTTTGACATGTTTTACAAGGGTATATATATATATATATATATATATATATATATATATATATATATATATATATATATTATACAAGCACTCTTTTGACCGTGACATCACACGAAAAAGCAATTCCTATCAAGATGTAAATATGTAACCACACTTATAGTATATATACTGTTCAAAAAAAGAAACGCATAGTTGCTACTTGCCAAATTTGTTTTATTTTTCGAAAAAATTTACAGAAAATCCAATATTTAGATTATTTGTTTGAAATTTGGTATGGACACAGTTGAATGCACACACAGTTCATTTGCATCTTCAAATCAATCAGTCAATCAATACGATTGGGTGCCGAGGCTGTCAAGTCAGTAGGGGGTGTGACTGCCTTGAGCAGCAACAACTGCCCGGCACCTTCTGGGCATGGACTGGATCAGATGCCGGATATCTTGCTGTGGGATGGTGTCCCACTCCTCCTGAAGTGCCTGCAATAGATCGCGGTGATTTGCCGGCGCTTCTTCTCGCCTGCGCACACGTCTGTCCAATTCATCCCAGAGGTGTTCTATCGGGTTCATGTCTGGCGACATGGATGGCCAGGGAAGCACCTGGACATGGTGGTCGGTGAGGAACTGGGTGGTGAGTCGTGCTGTGTGCGGGCGAGCGTTGTCCTGCTGGAATATGGCATCCTGGTCAGCCAGAAGAGGAAGGGCGTGTGGGCGCAGAATTTCCTCCACGTATCGCTGGGCAGTTATGCGCCCTTGGACGTGCACCAGGGTGCTCCTTCCAGCGGTATTGATCGCCCCCCACACCATGACGCCTCCACCACCATGAACGGGTGCCTCATCCACACAGTTGGGCGCGTAACGTTCGTTTACTCTCCGGTAGACCCTCCTCCGACCATCATGTCGCTGGAGCAGGAAGTAGGACTCGTCGCTGAACCACACGTGTCTCCAGTGATTCCGGACGGTCCAGCGAAGGTGCTGGTTGCCCCACTGCACTCGGTTCTGGCGATGGCGGCGGGTGAGGACAGCTCCTCTGTGAGGTCTGCGAGCTCTCAAACCAGCTTCATGCAGGCGGTTCCGCACGGTCTGGTCCGATAATCGGTGTGGCCCGGGGAGAGCCTGGACAGAAGATGAGGCCGACAGGAAACGATTCCGGAGGTGGCGGAGCCGTATGAAGCGGTCGTGAGCAGCAGTTGTCGCCCTTGGTCTTCCCGCTCGTGGCAAGTCAGCAACGGAGCCAGTGGCTTAAAACCTGACCCACAGTCTACTGATGGTGCTCTGGGACACGTGGAAGTGCCTGGCGATTGCACTTTGACTTTGGCCTGCTTGTAAACGACCCAATGCAATTTGGCGGTCTTCTCTGCTCAATCGGGCCATCTTTCGTCGCTGAATTGTCGTCTGATTTTTTTGTGGCGAACAATCCGCTTTTATGGGTTTTGGAAGACATGGTGAGAGCTCAATATTCCCCGAGTTTCACGAGATTACACTGAAGCATGACGAGTGGTCATGCCAAATGAGCAATTTTGACATTGTCGCCACTGATAACGCATGCGTCACGTGCAGAGCTCACTTGTGGCAATGGACGAAAGGTCGACGACCAGATAAACATTTTCTGCTGTTTGGTGGATATCCTTGTAGCCATATAACTAAATTAACAAAATATTACAAGCTATGCGTTTCTTTTTTTGAACAGTATACGTTCGTCGCTACTCGAACCCAGGCTTCGGGATTGAACGCCCGTAACTGACGTGTGACAAAAAAATTCGTGTCCGGGAGACCACCTGTCCATAAAGACCACCTACCCATTAAAACCACCCCAAAGGATCCCCAACAGTTCTTACGACTATATAAGTCACCTGTCTAAAGAGGCCACCTGTCGAAAGAGACCACAAAGCTTCTTAATGTTGTTACTGTATATAACATGTATACAAGAAATTAATAAAAACACGCTTAAACCAAAGCTTTTTTCTTTTTTTCCTTCATTTTTTTTCTTTTCCACAAATAACATATCATTACAAAGTACAGAACAAATGTGCTTGTTCTTCTAATTAATGTACATCAGGATATATTTATTATACTTGTTTAGCAGGTTATGTTGTGCATGTCTGGGGTTTGGAAATGTATTTAGTGTCTCTGTTTATGTGTGTGGTGATTGCTCACTTCAAAAAGAAACAACAAGCTTGTGAATTCCCTACCAGCTTAGCTTGTTGTGCGGTCCGAAGTGTTTCTACTGTACATGTACTACAGTGGAACCCCCTTTTAAGACTTCCAAACATCTGAGAAAATCAGGTCTTATAAAGGGGGGAGTCTTAAAATGGGGGTTAATTAATTTACAGAGGTCAAGGTCTAAAAAGGGAGGGAGTCTTAAACTGGGGGTTCAACTGTACACACACATTTTCTGCATAAAATCTTGTTTAAACTAAGCGGTAGAAGGATCCACGCCGAGGATGATGTAACATCAAGTACGCATAAAACAAACATCTATGCAGAAACAAATGCAACAATGCCATGAATGCCACCATACTGAAGGAAGATGACTATTAATGCTGTCAGCATGATATCCCTCGTCACTGTCATTGTAAGGACCATAACAATAGTGCTTGGACCTCTTTGGCTGATGAGATATTGTGCTGTCAACGAAGCCATCATTTGGGTGTCAGTCTTATGGTATACACCGTCATTGCTTAGCTCTGTTACAAGGGCAGACCATCGATTGTTGTTGGCAAGGGTATAGCA
Organism: Littorina saxatilis; assembly: GCF_037325665.1. Lineage (NCBI taxonomy): Eukaryota > Metazoa > Mollusca > Gastropoda > Littorinimorpha > Littorinidae > Littorina > Littorina saxatilis. Next base: position 22,727,363 of record NC_090249.1, read on the forward strand.
GAGAGATATACAGCTATACAATCGTTGTTGCAGTTATGTTGCGTGTATTTGCTGGGACAGAGAAATACTGCTTTGTATAAACCAGATCTGAGATGGTGAGCCGTATTGTTTTCACGGGAAGGGGAGTGTGCCTTTAAGGAATGGTGTCCCTCTTTATTCATGCGGCGACGTGTTATTGTGGCCCGGTATGAGTATAGGAGGGAGCTTGTTTAGTCACATCAGTCATTTCTGTTCTCAGACATGAGTTGTGTGTGTGTGTGTGTGTGTGCGTGCATGCGTGCGTGTGTGCGTGTGTGTGTGTGTGTGTGTGTATTTGGGAGAGGGGGCGGGGTGGGGAGTTTCACAAAGTTGTAGCCTACAGAGATGCATGTTGAGAACAATCTTTCTTTAAAAAAAAATTAAATGTGTTGATACAAAAATCGATGCTCTGCAAGTTGAGCAGGGCTAAGCAATGGCTGTGTACCCATACAAATGACACAAAAATGATAATATTGTTTGTTAATTAAGTCTACTTAATTGGCAATATTGTGCCGTCAATAATATTATAATGTGTGTGTCATTTGTATGGGTATATAGCCATTGCTTAGCTCTACACAACTTGCAGAGCATCGATTTTTGTCGGGCAGAGCAGCAAAGATATAGTCGTAGACTGTCTCTGGCAGTAATGTGGCGTTTAACAGCCGACTACTGCTGTAGATTTTGGCTGGAGTTCATGCAGTCTCGTGTCGCTCTTTTCTGTTCATCTTTTTTTTTTAAATTTAAGTTGCAAAGAGATGCGATTTGAGCAAAATGGTTCCTCAAACATGTTTCATTGCTGATTACTTTTTTCAGTTGAACCCAAGTTGTTTTTTAATCAAAAAGTGTGTCGTCAACTAAACCATCTTTGGTGATCAATCGTATGGGTATACAGCCATTACTTAGCTCTGTTGCAATGGCACAACATCGATTTGCGTCAGCCGTACCTGTAGTACCAAGTCAAGTCAAGTCAAGTCAAATTTTATTTTCAAGGAACCCCATGGGGGTACATGAAAAGAAAAAAAAAGAAAACAAATTAATAAATACAAAAATACAAGAACAATAAAGAGAGGAATTTTTATTTTTATTTTGTTTTTTTGCTTAACGCCCAGCCGACCACGAAGGGCCATATCAGGGCGGTAAAGAGAGGAATGCAGGTTATTCCATCAATACATACACACAAACCCGCTCCGTTGTAAAAATAAAATATCAAATAATTTGTTTTACAATGCGGAAATCAAATGTCCAAAATAATCGTTCTCGTTGTATATGGTGTAACATTAAGTGTGGATAAAAAAAAAATTAAAAAAAACTACAATCTGCTGTCTAAATCATTTTTTTTCTTGTTTTGTGCTGTGTTTAAAATTGTTTTGAAATACCCTTTATCAAGTGAATTAAATTTAACAATACTTTTTTATTTGTTGTTGAAAATAAAAGTTGAAATTTTATTACATTTGGATTTTTTTCGAAACTTGAGTGGGATACATTTTTGTCTTAATTTGTTAAAGAAACTGCAGTTAAACACATAATGGAATTCATCACCAATATCGCCATTATTGCACTTTGTACACAGTCTTTCCCTCTGTATTTTATTCATAAACCTTCCTGTGTGAATTGGTAACTTGTGGTTTAGCGTTCTAAAGCGCAAAAATATAATTCCCAAATTGTGTGGGAGTACTTTCAAATAGTTTTCGAGCATAAACGTCTGTTTGTAAAGCCGATAGTTATAAAACATCTTACTAGAATTTAAATCAGAAAACCATATCTGTACATATTGGTCTTTCAAACACTGTAATGTTTTTAGTTTGAACCAGTGGTGTTAACCAACCCAGATGCAGAAACATTGCTCCGGGTTTCTGCTTCAGGCCAGGTGTCACATATTTTCCCCTCGTGTGTCCTTGTGACATTTGTACCTTGTTTAGGCCAAACAAAACTTAGGTGTGGTTACGGTAACATAGCCAAAAAAATAGGGTAGGAAGGTAGGCAATCACTTTTTTTAAAACTTTTTTTTTCTAATGTGTACTTCACAGGGAAATACGTACGTGTGCGACTCGGGCGCTTTCGCTTTCATTGTGTTTTCTGCACTCGTTTTCTTGTGTGTTTTTTTTTTTGCTTTTGTTTTGACAAATGTAATAAAAAGTTCTAGGGTCGGCCCCTAAAAATAGGGTAGGTCGGGTTACTGTAACCACACCTATTTTTTTTGTTTAGGCCTTATGTCTGCAAGTAGAAAGCAAACTTTGATCCTGAATTGTAGACGAGTGCGCGGATGTAAAAATGCTGCTTTCAGGTCACAGTGTTCGTGTCTTCCTCTTCCTCTTCCTCTTCCTCTTCAGAAGAACTGAGTCACTTGTAATTCAGAGTGTTTTCCTAGTGGCGTATTAGGAAGACTGCAAGGAACCTATTCTACATGTGGTGTATATAGGAATCTGTAAGTGTTGGTGCTGAATTAGAAAGGGGTATATATTTATGATTGTTCTTGTAACATTTTTTATACATATAGGGATTGACCTAGATTTCCCAAGAGGATATACGAGCTAGTCAGTCTAGATCTGCGGGGAATAAACTAGCACGCTGTTAAGAAACAACCGGAAACAGCTTGCGGTAAGGACAAAGTGCTAAACGTTACTGGAACATTTTTTTACAGCTTCAACACCAACATATACCATCGTGAAACTTCAAAGAGAAAATAAATCCTCAGATGGTCTGAACCCACTGAAGTGAGCATAAAACCATACAACGGTCTCCATAAGTCAACTTTGCGCCGTTGGTATCATTATTGGTACACTCCTTCTCGCGAAAAGAGTTCAGCTCGATCATCATCTCAGATTTGTCTAGGCTGATAGAATAGATGAATCACAGTCGAAAAAGCCATTTTGAAACTAATTCATTCAAAAAAATCAAACTCATCGCAGCATATTTTAGTCAGACTGTTGACTTTTGGTAGCTGACCAAGTCGATGGATGGTCTTATCCCATGTACAAGACTGGCCGGATCTGAGGTGGTGAGCCGCACTGTTTTCACGAGAGGGAGTGTGCCTTTATATGTTTACACGGACTCTCTCTTTGTCTTTCACCTCGATCTATATATCGTGCTGGTAAGTTTTAGCGAGGTGTTTACGATGTGAAAATCCGGCTGAACTAATGCAGTTAGCTCCCCCTTGCGGAATCGTGTCACGGCACTGGTAACTGTGTCGCAGTAAATGCGACATTACAATGAATGTAATTGTGTTTGATGCGGTCTGCGATGTGCTCTCTCCTCTCTCTCTCTCTCTCTCTCTCTCTCTCTCTCTCTCTCTCTCTCTCTCTCTCTCTCTCTCTCTCTCTCTCTCTCTCTCTCTCTCTCTCTCTCTTGGCTCCCGTACGTTTAAATCTCTAATAAGTAGTTCCTAGCCTTCGCACATCTATACAACGTTCTCCTTTTAGGGGGATTTATTACTGATAAGCTTATACACTTGAACATGTGTGTCATTTGCACAAGCCAGTGGTGATAGCTGTTACGCTCGGTGTGTTCTATGTAGAATGGCGGTTTCACTTTCAAAACTCTTACTGTAGAGTAATATTCATGGCGCTATAATAAAGGGACTATAGGACGGTCTAAAGGCCACAAGCGCCAGTTCTGAAGCACTTGTGTCGATAGTCTGCTTCTAAGGATGATGGAGTCGTGATATTCTCAAATAATGCTTTTCGCAGCCACAGAAAGGCCTCTTATCATCAATCTCTCACCAAGCCATACCGGCGATACTAACGAGTTTGATGTAATAGGGCCTACCTCCTCTCAATCCGGGGCTCTCTTGTTTACCAGCCGTTTCGGAAACCTTTTGTGTTCAGGGCATTGTGAGATGATTACGAGCTGAGATGACAAGAAATATGCCAGCGGTTCGTCCCCTATAGCTATTATCATTGCGTGCTTTTCGACCGTCAGTTCGCGTCGCTAGCTGTGTTTTGAGTGTCATTTAGCAAAGCCTTGTGCCGGACGCATAGTCGATGTGTTGCCTTGGTGAGTAAGGTGGGTCAAGACAAAGAAAAGAATGTGCGTTTACTTTATTTTAGCAACCTCACGGGAAATAAGGTCCTTTGTTAAACCCAAGTGTATAGTTGTTTGATGGTTGTGTACGTCTCTCTCTGTCTCTGTCTCTGTCTCTGTCTCTCTCTGTCTCTCTCTCTCTCTCTCTCTCTCTCTCTCTCTCTCTTTCACACACACACACTCACACACACACAGATTCAACTGGAAAAATAGTGTCAACCTGGTTTCAGTAATGTACAAGTCAGTAAATATATTGGAAGATAAGGAAAAATTGCTATTATTTACATTTTCAGCTACACAGCCATTAAGAGAGTCATTTTCTTGAGCTGTAATGATGCCTTTTTTCATCTGCACTTGACATCTAGCGGAACACGTATTATTTATAACAGCTCCCAAACACAGTGACGATTTTCTCCTCTTACACGAACTTGACTGGGGGACAGGGGGGGGGGGGGGGGGGGGGGGGGGGGGGGGGGGGAGGGGGGGGGGGGGGCAGGGGGGGGGCGTTGGGTGGGGGGATGGGGGGTTGGGGGGGGAGGGTAATAGGAGACGACGGATGAAGGAGTTACTTTGTGAAAAGAGTTACGTTCCTGTCAACAAATCTGCCCAAACATCTGTGTCACACAAACTCAGCGCGCATTAGAGCTCTCTCTCTCTCTCTCTCTCTCTTTCTCTCAAGGCCAAAGCTCAGTCAGACATCTCACTGACCGGAAATGAGTTCACAGGCGACTGTTATGGATCTTGAAAGAGAATCTACGAACAAGGCTAGGCGGGAAAACGCCGCCATTTGCATAGTTTTTGTCAATCGTTGCATGAAGGCAGTCTCCTCACCGCGCATGCCTACGTGAAACACGTGATCGGGTTGACTGATTTGCATATATCGATCGGGTTCTGTCGGCGTAGATCCAGTTCTTTGCTTACAAAATGGGTAACTATAGGAAACGACCAATCTTAGAATAGCCCCTGATGTCGAGTCTGTCTCGTCTGCGAAGTTTATGAACAGACGTTCGGAAACATCATGATTAGGTCGCTATGGAAATGCAGCCGGAATTCCTTAAAGATGATGTTAGTAAAAGGCAAAACAAAATATTTCTTGTTTCTTTTTATCGTAGCACATTGACTGATTGAACCACTTTTTGTGTACTTTTGCTATCGCTGCCATTCCAAAAAAGCTGCTATGTATGGCATCTTTTGTCCAGAATCTCCAGGGAAAAAAGTGATTTAATAGGTAAAAGGCGCATGGGCAGATGTATTGGATTCCTCATCACGATGAACTGGTTTCAGGCTTTACAATTCCTACCACTGACGGGGAGGGGGAGGGGAAGAGGATGGAACAGGAAATGTCGCAGACTAGTGTTAGTTAAGTCGTTTCCTGTCCTGAACCAAAGCGTCAATCAGTAAGTCAGTGTCTGGCAGTATATAAGTCTTTGATTTTTCAGACACACGTAATCTTCGTTCTAACAAAGGAGGCTACGTACACTCGACGTTGGTCAAGCTCTAATCAGGACAGAAAGAGGGACACACACAAAAAAGGTATTGTTTCCCGTCCCCCCCCCCCCCTATACCCTCTTCCTTCCGTGTATCACGCCCCCCTCCCCCCCCCCTCAAAAATGGGGGTCTGGTTTTGATAGAATTAAAACTAGCTAGTTCCCTCTACATTCTGCGCTTCTTCCTTGTCTGTTGTTCATGGGGAAAAAAACCACCCGTAAACACCAGCAAAAACTTGTTTGCAGCCAATCTGCTCAGGCCAAGGCGAAGATAATGAAAAGTCTTGTTGAAGTACATTTTGGGTGGGGGTGGTGGTGGGTCGGAGGGGCCTGAGAAATATTTTTAAAAATTGTAGTCGATTTAAAAGAAAACTATATCCTCCAACCCCTTGGTTTTCCTCCACCCCGACCATCTCTTTTTTTGTTTTACCCCCCAGTTATTTACGAGCCGTTTTATTTCAAAATACGCCGCAAAAAAAAAAAAAAGATCGAAGCATCCGATAAATTTCACAGACCTGTGCCAACGGCAACAACAACAAAACCAACAAAACAAAGAGGTGTACCTGAAGTTCGATTGAAGAAGATGGAGAGATTGGGCGGAGGAAATCGGTACACATTCTTGCGAAAGGGAGATGTCCCAGCGTGATACATCACATTTATGTCGTGTACTAGGCCGAACGACAACTCTGAGGAGTGGCGGCCATCTTGCATTCAATCTATCACGTCTTCCTCTTCATGCCAGCACTTTGACAGCCAAGCTTGTCAGTGCATCTCTCTGTGTTTCTGACAGATCGTATCAAACCTTGCAAGGCTGGTAACCTAGATAACCGAGATGCCTCGGGCTTCGTGTTTCACTTCACCGATATTTAGTTTTATTCGTGAATGATTTCCTTCTTAATTTTTTTCAGCGACTCACTTTATCTTTGTACTGTTTAAAAAAAAAAAAGCCATTGTCCTCATGAAGGGCTTGAAGTGAATGTGGCAAACCACATGCAGCAGCTGTGTCCAGCTTTTGTCGCGGAATAGGAGCAGCTTTTCAACTGGACTCCACGCCAAAAATATAAAACGAATAGCTGCTTCCTGTGCAGAAGTTTTTGGCGAATCACCACATCATGTTCCAAATAGTTTCTTGGACTGGGGACAAAAAACCCACCAAATAGACAAGACTGTGCAGAGATGTTCTTTTGTGTGCTGAATTAATTGTCTAAATGTTAGATTGACACAGGTGTACGTACGTTACGAAATTATTTAAGCAAGAACATTTCACTGGACAGAAAGTTAACAATATTTTTGGTATGCGTCTCAATGGAAGGATGCTCATCTCCAATGTAAAAATAAAAACCTTGGTAATAGATTTAAGCGCATAGTGCTTTTAGTTATGCGCTATAGAAATCTCCTTAAT
>NC_090249.1:22744289-22756789 GCF_037325665.1 Littorina saxatilis
AACGATGAAATGGAAAGTTTAATGAGTCCAAGTATATGTTTTCATATGTATAAAATCATTGACAGAAAAAAACCACACAAAAACAGTAAGTTTCTGCGCATAAATTCTGAGTATACTTCCCTAACCCGACGATACAGCATAAACTGTACGTGCAGGTTTCCTAGTTCGCCTGAAGTGAAGCACACAAAAACAAAAAACAAAAAAAGTATAGTGCCATATTATTAATAGGCGATCTAAGCTCATTTAAAAAGTGCACTGGTATGGCTACGGCTTAATGCGCTTTTAAAGTCACTTGATGACGTAAAACAAACCAGGCGTAAGAAAGCGGGATAAAACTTAGCAGAAACAATCCCGACAGATGCATTTCGCTTTCATGTGCGCCTGGCTAATATGATTATAATGCCTCGTGGTTTTCTGCGTCGTACGTATAAACTTCCCCTGGGGAAACTGTGCCAGGGGATTTTTTGTAAAACATTTTTTTAGTCATTTATAGTTTAAAATGAAAACTCACAAAGGGAAAGTTTGCCAGGCTTTTGTCATTTTTTTAAGTTAGAAATAAAGGCCTGCTTTATTATTGTTATAGCCTTTTTTCGCCGAAAAAGCACATTCTGTCGTTTTCAGACAGATGGTGATAAAATGAACTTACCACGATGAGGTTGAAATCAATTACCCGTAATTATTGCGTCTGCAGTGTTTCTTCCACATACAAAAATTCGGAGGTGTAGCACTTCCTGATGATATAAATGTCATTAAAATGTTTAGCAAGTTGGTGTTAAAACGTACACATTATCTTGGAGGTATAGACACGTAGGCCTACAGTGTCTGCGTTCAGGTGTTATGAAGCTTGAATATCTTCAATGAGCGTTGTCATCTAGCTGTAGGTAAGTTCAACATTCTGCAAACAATTTGTGGAATGAATGGAATCAAAAAGTGAAATACAATACAAGCTTGAAATAAGACGTTTTTTTCTTGCATTATATGCCTGTTGTTGTGTGTTGTTGTTTTGCAAATAAATTGTTGTTGTTGTTGTTGTTGTTGTTGTTGTTTATATAAATCATTGCCGTGGCTGAGTGTAATATTAATCCATTGACTTGCACGTTCGCTCTTTGTAGTACAGCTTGTACCTCTTGGGATTATATGCAAGGTATGGTTTTGAGGCGAGGGAAAGAGGCGTCCTCAAAAAGCTGGCTCGAAAGTTATGGCGGCCTCCATTTATACATTACCAAACCTTATTGCAAGTCGTCCAAACAGTGACCGTTATAGCAATTGTAGGTCTCGCCGAAAATCTTCCAAGAACTTTCACCTCCCAGGCACCACTCTTCACACCTATTAGTCTCTCTCACTCACCCCCCCCCCCCCCCTTCTCTCTCTTTCCTTCACCCGCCTGCGCTTCCGTGTGCGACGAGGCAAAACAGTGACCGCCATTGGTCATTCCAGGCCTTGCTGAAGACTAAAGACTGTGCAAGAACTTACACCTCCCACGCACAATTATCCACATCAATTGATTAGTCTCTCAGTACACACCATCCGACCCCCCCCCCCCCCCTCAAAGTAGTCTCTCAGTACACAGCAACCGACCCCCCCCCCCCCTCCCCCCTACCTCTTCCGCCCGCACGCTTCCCTGAGCGACCCGAAACAAAACAATGACCATCGGTCATTCCAGGTCTTGCTGATCAGAGAGAAGGCGGTGCAAGAACGAATTAACACCTCCACGCACTATTATCCACACCAATTAGTCTTTCTGTGAGAACTTAAAACTCCCACGTACAATTATCCACACCAATTAGTCTTTCTCCTCTCCCTCCCAACCCCCTTCCTCCCCTCATCTCCCCCCCCCCCCCCCACATTCACCCCTTCACGAATCACCCGAACAGACCCTGAACAGTTTTATCCACCGGTTTCTCTGCACCTACTTCTTTACCGCTCTGAAGACCTCTTGATGCCATCTTGTGGTGCCCATCCAACGAAAACAGCTAGATCGTATGGAAGTGGTTTGAGATCCTCGGGCCATTGGCTATTAATCGGTTCTGCGTCAGTGTCCACCCTCTCTTCTCCGTCTGTCTTCCGTTCTCTGTCTGTCTTCCTTTCTCCGTCTGTCTTCCGTTCTTCGTCTGTCTTCCTTTCTCCGTCTGTCTTCCCTTCTTCGTCTGTCTTCCCTTCTCCGTCTGTCTGTCTTCCGTTCTCCATCTGTCTTCCTTTCTCCGTCTGTCTTCCCTTCTTCGTCTGTCTTCCTTTCTCCGTCTGTCTGTCTTCCGTTCTCTGTCTTCCTTTCTCCGTCTGTCTTCCCTTCTTCGTCTGTCTTCCTTTCTCCGTCTGTCTTCCCTTCTTCGTCTGTCTGTCTTCCCTTCTTCGTCTGTCTTCCTTTCTCCGTCTGTCTTCCTTTCTCCGTCTGTCTGTCTTCCGTTCTCTGTCTGTCTTCCTTTCTCCGTCTGTCTTCCCTTCTTCGTCTGTCTTCCTTTCTCCGTCTGTCTGTCTTCCGTTCTCTGTCTGTCTTCCTTTCTCCGTCGGTCTTCCCTTCTCCGTCTGTCTTCCGTTCTCCATCTGTCTTCCTTTCTCCGTCTGTCTTCCCTTCTCCATCTGTCTTCCTTTCTCCGTCTGTCTGTCTTCCGTTCTCCATCTGTCTTCTCTTCTCCGTCTTTCTTCCTTTCTCCATCTGTCTTCCCTTCTCCGTCTGTATGCTACTCAATGCTGTCTTTTTTTAAATTCCAACATTAAATATTAGTTTTTGGAACGTTTACATTTTAGACAAAACAAAACAGTTACAAATACGTGATGCTGTCTATATTCTTACTGTAAGGTACGAACCGTGAAATCTTTTCTGCATCAAATGTGTTGCACTGTTGCATCGTCTGAAAAGGAAGTCTGTGCCAAAACATAATATTCTTCATTTAATGTCAAGGACGTTGGAAGAGCTTGAATAATTATGTTGTTACTTGTTACTGATCTTGCCCTTTCAGAAACTTCTGAGACAAAACTGTTTTAGCGATTGACATTGGTAGGTGTCGGCTACTCTCTGACTCGTCATTCTCTGTCTTTCTGTCTGTGTGTCTGTGTATCTGTGTGTCTGTCTCTGTCTGTCTTGTCTCTGTCGCTCTCTGTTTCTCTCTGTCTGTCTGTCTGTCTGTCTGTCTGTCTGTCTGTCTCTTTCGCTCTCTGCCTCTCTCTCTCTCTGTCTGTTTCTTTCTCTGTCTGTCTGTCTGTCTTTCTGTCTGTCTGTCTCTCTCTCTCTCTCTCTCTCTCTCTCTCTCTCTCTCTCTCTCTCTCTCTCTCTCTCAACCCAAAACGACAGCATTGCTTTTCCTTCTTTCTTTCTTTCTTCTTTCTTAGTCTTGCACCCTTCTTCCTGACAAACCTCCGCAGAATCTTTAACGGCTAAAAGGGTGTAGTGGGTGTCAGTTCGAATCCCATCTCCCGAGTCCAACGGGCACACAGGGCCGATCGATTCTGCGACTCTGCTAGCCTGGATGAGCTTTCAGTCAGTCTCGGCAAGCCAAGCCCCGCTTTGACCAGTCCTCTTCACAGACTTTTTTTCCAATCAAGGTTTTATTTGCGCTCACCAGACCAGCTCTCGTTCCCCCCGCCCCCTGCTTTACAAGTGTCAGATTATTTCGGCGGAAAGGGTCCGTTGTTCGTCGAGATTTTTCAGGCCTCTCCAGAATTTATTTTGTTAGTGCTGTTTTTAAGTCTCTGTGGTTCTTCAAGCTTATAATTATTAGAAGTCCGGTTTAGTTTCCCAAAACAGGCGATGCCAGGCAATGGTTAAAAAGTAGCCTACGTACTGTACGCGGATCGCCATGACCGCTTGGAAACGACTTTTCGAGATTTGAAATCAGCATTAATGTGTTGTTTCACATACTTCACTTTTCAGGGTTTTTTTCAAGAACTGTTCATTGCTTCAATTTCTTCTTGTTTTTCTTTTTTTAACATACGCAAAACGAGATCCCAGTCCCGATTCTAAAAAGTCGTAGTTAGAGAAACTCCTTCGACAAAGCAACCCATTTATCAGATTATTACTCTGCTCACCGGAGATCGAATGGTTTCGACATGTGAATTACCCTGACTTCCGCGTATTTATTTTTCAAAGTAGAACGACAAAATTGTTCCCAGGGAAACCTAGTCATGAAGGACTACCTTTCAGATAAACTTAAACTCTAGTGTAATTAGACGAGGCTGGGTACAATTTATTTGGAATCTATCATTATGCATGGTTTCAAAGGATTTTTTGTTTTACAGCATTCACGTGTGGTTGTTTTTTCTACTTTGCTGCAATGATACGCAGTTTCCGAAGAAAGAATCGTCAGTACATAAACGGCTACCTTGGTGATACAATAGATAAAGCAAAATAATGAAAAAACACATTCATGAGATCTACGCAAAATACATATGCATTAATTTTTCACCGGCAGTGCATACCCTATAGCTTCCCTCCTCTCAACAGGAAAATTCCGATACTTGTGAACGTAAAATCCTGTCATGTAATTATGGAGAGCCATCTTTTTACGGTAACATTTTTTCTCCCGTTCACCCTCTTCCGTCATTACGGCTTTTTTTTCGATTACACTGGAATTGCAAAGCTTTCTGGAAAGCCCATTAAAGTTTCTACCCCTCTTTTCCGTCTTTGCCCCTTTTCAGCATCACCGGAATCCCCACCACCGCCCCAGTCCCTCTCTTGTGGAAATTGGCCTTCATGTGTGTTTTTTGTTTTGTTTTTTGTTTTTTTGTTGTAAAAAAAATGTGGCTTTTGTAACAGCTTAGCATTACACTGCCTCGGAAATTACTCTTGTTTGTTTCGTTTCAACGTCTGTCTTTAGCGTGCCAGCAGGCAGTTTCCTCATCCACTTTCACTAATTCCAATGTCCTTGTTTTGTTTTCAAGGCAATCAAGACCTGTTGGTTTTGTGCTGTTTTCAGCCTGTGTACACTTTCCCGGCCGTAACCAACTACGCACAGTTGTGTTGACTTCCGGGGCAGGCAATGCAGAGTAGTTTTGAAGCCTGAAAGAAATATTCAGGGTGTCCGTTAAAATGCACATTCCACAAGACCCACAGAGATAAAGGGAATTACTATTTTAAATCTTTTAACACATACACACACACACACACACACACACACACACACACACACACACACACACACACGCGCGCGCGCGCAAGGCCGACACACACACACACACACACTGACACACACACACACACACACACATACACACACACACGCGCGCGCGCAAAAGCCACACAAAAAGATACTACTTTCGCATTTTATCAGTTTTACTGGCTACAACTACGTTCTGATCTTGCATGGCGATTTCACTGAAGATTCACTTTTCTGATCTTATTTGTATTAGTTCTTTGAACTCGACTGATGGATCGCCATCGGAGGTACACACTGTTGCATTTGACCTTTCTAGGAAGAATTCCGGGATTATTGACCAAACAAAAGCCATCCACCATTTTGCCATAGAGTAACTTCTCTCTCTCTCTCTCTCTCTCTCTCTCTCTCTCTCTCTCTCTCTCTCTCTCTCTCTCTCTCTCTCTCTCTCTCTCTCTCTCTCTCTTTCTCTCTCTCTCTCTGTAAACCGTTACATCATTATGTCAACTCAACACTGCAGGTTTGCTTGCTGAATCATTTACCGGCATCATGTGTTCCAATCGATTGTGGGCCATTTTCAAACATCGACATCCTGTCCTTTGTACCTCTAAGCTTGCATTTGCAACATATGTATAGTCCAGCTTCTTACAATAACTAACTCGTAAATCTATAGGTCCGCCAAACGGATGTTACAATAGTAGGCTGTTTAGCATGTAAACTTCGGCGTAGCGAACGTCTTTATCTTGCGTTATAGTTTACGCGTTTTGACACAGTCTTCGTTTTGCATGAGACTTGTGCTCGGCCAATGGTTATGTGGTGAAAACGTTACTCCTAGAATTCACGTAGTAGTTGAGACCGATGCTCCAATCGGATGGGCTCGAGGACAAACAAACAAACAAACAAACGAACGAACGAACGAAGCAAAACAAAACCTAAGATACCCTGTGTCTTAATATCCACACACCAATGTCTGCGGTTTCTGTGTATCGTAAATCATCTTGCTTTTCTAACACACGCTCAAAACATAATTATGATGCTTTTGAAAATGTGATGAGGGTCGCGTCATTTTATAAGTTGCGGTCTGAATGTCGCCAATATCTATATAATTATGGTGATTGACGCATGTGGTCAAATTGCCGTGTACAGTGCTGTATACCAATTATAGCATTCTGACTGCATGAATTTTTTAGTTAGACTAGACAGAACGATCAATTTCTGCTTCGATACGGCCGCAGAGGACAGGTTATGCAATAGCTAAGTGGTATGGATGGATAATGTCAGGTGAGCTATGACATTTGGTGTGGGAGATTGCCAGCTTTCTGTCTACAGTACGTTACACGTTTCATACATACGCAAACAGGCAAACAGACACACTGGCAGTAATCACTTTTGCTTTTGGATGTCTTTTTTTTTTAAAGTTATACAAAAAAATATTAGTTTATGGAACGTTTAAATTCTAGACAAAACGAAACAGTTACAAGTATGTCGACCGGTCCCTGTAGTGGACGCAACAACATATATGTAATAATGAGACATGAAAGGCACACTCCTTCTCGTGAAAACAGTTCGGCCCCCCCATCTCAGATCAGGTCAGTGTATAATAACTTAGCACAACGCCCAGAATCAACAGCTGGACTGCTTGCTGTGGTGATGTGGAATTGTTTATGAGTTCAATTCTTAAAAAGACACCAGTGGCTTTCGCGAAAATAATTCTACAAAAATTCCCAGCACCCAGTCTGTTAATTTTTCGTTTGTGATCAAGTGGGAGGGATGGTACGTCTTATCCCATGTAAAAGACTGCCAAGATCTGAGACGGTGAGCCGAACTTTTTTCACGAGAAGCATTAATAATAATAATAATAATAAATAACTTTTCTATAGCGCGAGTCCCATCAATTGGCTCCAGGCGCTTTACAAATTCATTATAGAATAAACTAGCACAAATCAACAAGCATACAAAGCATACATTTAACTGAGACATAACACCAAGAACCCAAGCACTAAGCAAAACTTAGCGTACAATGTTAAAAGTACACACACACACACACACACACACACACACACACACACACACACACGCACACACGCACGCACGCACGCGCACACACAAAGATACCATTGACAAAGAGACCATAAAGCACATACAGGGTAGAGAGTTCCAAAACAGAATAGAGTTGTGGAGAGTCTACTCAGGCTAAGCAAAGGCTTTACGAAACAGGTATGTTTTGAGTTGGGTTTTGAAGGAGGAAAGGCTGCTGGAGTCACGGATAGAACTTGGAAGCGAGTTCCAGACGGTCGGAATCTGGTACCTAAAGGTTCTTTCACCAAAGGTCTTGGTCCTGGTTTTGGGGATGCGAAGGAGTTTTTCAGAGGAGGATCTGAGAGAACGGGATGGCTCGTAGATACTGAGGGAATGGGACAAATAGGGGGGGAGTGATTTCTCAAAACAGCGGTACCCTAACAGGGCGAGCTTGTACTCGATTCTGTACTTCATAGGAAGCCAGTGAAGGGTGGTAAGTAGGGGAGTGACATGGTCTTTCTTAGACTTCTGCAGAATGAGCCTTGCAGCACTGTTCTGGACTCTCTGTAAGCGATCAAGTTCTTCAGTGGGGAGGCCGGCAAGCAATGAGTTGCAGTAGTCAAGTCGACTCAGGATCAGAGAGGAGACAAGTTGAACAGTGGCTTGGAGTGTCAGGAATGATCTGACAGAGGAAATCTTGCGCAACTCAAAAAAGGCACATTTACAAACAAAACTAATGTGTTTTTGCATTGTCAGAGCAGAGTCCAGGTACACGCCTAGGTCCTTAACAGCGGTTTGGGAAACAATCTGAGTGTCGCCTATTGTCAGGGAAGTACAGTCAATCTGATTTAAAGCATGCCTTGAGCCTGACAGCATCACCTCAGTTTTTGAGTCATTCAGCTTGAGTTTATTGTCTATCATCCAGTCTTTAACTGACTCAATGCAGCGCTCAGTGTTTTTAACCACTTTTGGAAAATCACTGGGGGGAGCAGAATCCTCTATTTGGGTGTCGTCGGCATACTTGTGGTGTTCGCAGCCATGCCTCGAGATGACGTCAGATAGGTCCTGTGTATATAGTGTAAACAGAACCGGGCCTAGAACAGAGCCCTGAGGTACTCCATGCTTCAGGGGAACAGGGGATGATTCTTTTTGACCTATTTGTACTCTTTGAAAGCGTTCAGAGAGATATGACACGAACCACTGGAAGGCTTTGTCGGCAATTCCAAACGTGAACTGTAGTCTCTTTAGGAGGACGTCGTGGTCGATGGTGTCAAATGCCGCCGAGAGGTCCAAGAGTGCGAGCACAGACACTTCCTTGTTGTCAGCACTGGTCAGCAGCTTGTCAGTTACGTAAAGAAGAGCGGTTTCTGTGCTATGATTTTTCTTGTATGCGGACTGATGGACGTCCAAAAGATCATTACTCAGCAGATGTTCTTGGAGCTGCGCTAGCACACACTTTTCTAACAGCTTGGTCAGAAAGGGTAAGTTTGAAATGGGTCTATAGTTCTTTAAGCACTCCGTGTCAAGGCATTGATGTGCCTTTAAAAAAAAACTCCACTAAGGATGCGTTGACTTCGATCTCCACATCAAGATGAGAGTGGAAAGGAATGGCGAAAGGATTATTTCTATTCTTTACCACTGAGATCTAGGAACGCAAACGACGACGCCTTTGACCTCTCCTCGAGAGTGGACATGTCCACCTGTCGTAGACAAGAGTTTCAAGGGCTACTTGGTACGGGCCTGTCAGTCGCCCGAGACTCTCAGCGATGGTCGAGTAGAATGTTCGGCTTGTGGCTTTCACACAGCTGGAAGATAGATGGGACCAAATCAGTGATGGGACCGCATGTTGTGTATGTCTATGTATGTCTATGTGTGAGTGTGTGGGTGGGGGGGTGTGGGAGATGGTGTGTGTGTGTGTGTTTGTGTGCGTGCGTGTGTGCATATGTGTGTGTGTGTATGTCTGTGTGTGTGTGTGTCTGTCTGTCTGTCTGTCTGTCTGTCTGTCTGTCTGCCGGCCTATCTATAATTGCCTGTCACGGTACGTGTGCCGGCTGTTAAAGCTTTTGTTTGTTTGTTTGCTTGTCTGTTTGTGTACGCTGTAAATCAAGAATACCTTTACAGACACAGACACCAATAAGAATTTCACTTTTTCTCTCTCAGTCCCCGAGTTTTAATTCGGTTATGATTTTAGTTTAAATAAGAAGGCCGGGTTAGAGTGAAACGATAATATACAACAAAGACTGAACAGAAAAGAACAAAGCCAAACAGAATTTGGCTGCGGAAGAATTTGAGTGTGACTACACGCAGATAAATCAGCAGCCTTTTCTCCTAAGTTTTAAATACCAAAACCTTGCATGCACTGACATTCACCCGTTTTGTCAATTTTGCTGTGCACATGCGAAGTCTTATAGATACAATTATGACTAGCCGGTGGCCATGAATTGACACAAAAGGAAAGGCAGCCACGGGTTTCTTCGCCGTAGGGACATGATCGATCGATAGAAGAGCCTGTTTCGTTTCTCGTCTCGCGGGATTCCGCTGTAGCCGAGACTTTTGCGACTATACACACTGCGGCGGGCTGCAACTGATGCCACTAGCGCCGTGCACATAATGAGAACATTGACCAGTTCCCCCATTTTTTCTTATTCTATGTCCGTTGCATTGATCATTCTGAGATCAACACGTGGTAGCATGTGACTGAGTTGGAAGGGACTGGAAGTGATTGAACAGACCACTGTACGGGATACATTCAATACAATACAATACAATACAATACAATACAATACAATACAATACAATACAATACAATACAATACAATACAATACAATACAATACAATACAATACAATACAACACAACACAACACAATACAATACAATACAATACGGCAATACAATACGGCAATACAATACAATACAATACAATGCAATGCAATGCAATGCAATGCAATGCAATGCAATGCAATGCAATGCAATACAATACAATACAATGCAATACAAAACAATACAATAAATACAAACAGGTTTTGAACACTTCGTGACAGAGTACATAGTCCTACTATCAAGAGAGGCACGCCGGCATAATAAACACGTAGTGTTCACTTGAATGTTCATTTGAACCGTCATTAGTGAACAAGGTGTGTGCTACTCAGTTTTGCCAGCAGTATAGGTGTGTACTTTGTCACAACACGAAGTGTTCAAAACGTGACGTGTCGCAGAAATATGTTCAGAAGTGGAACAATTCTGTGTAGAGTGCGTGATGGCTCAACTGATCAAGATTAAAGCTCTCTCTGTCTATGTCGGTCTGTCTGTCGCCCCCCGCCCCGCCCCTCCCCTCCCCCCCCTCCCCCCCCTCTCTCTCTCTTTCTCTCTCTCTCTCTCTCTCTCTCTCTCTCTCTCTCTCTCTCTCTCTTTTTTCCACCTGTCTCTCTCTCTGGCATGCACGCTTACACACGTACAGACGTGTGCAGTTATGATGCCAACTATAGTGCAGCAGAAATTTGTTTCCAGGTTCCCCCCCCCCCCCCCCCCTTTCCTCTTCAGATTTACACCTCTCCTCGCCAACTATTCTAATATACACACATCACTCCTCAGTTTTTCTCTCTTTCGGCACCTGCCAGATAACGAGTTTTTCGTGGACTGAGTGTCAGTCTTTTCTCACCTGTCAGACACGTGCGGTGCGTTGCGGGGACTATTACTCCTCACACATCGAATCAGTTTCTCTGCTGGGTTGCATTAGCTCGACGCCCGTTTCTCTTGGGCAAGAAAAGCTAGGAAGCCAGCCACATTTTATAGGCGAATATGTATAGGTTACAACACGAGTGGTTTTTTATATGGCTTGTATTTCAGTCAAGACCCAGCGGATGAATATCATCGGGAGACACGAGCCTTTGGCGAGTGGCTCTCGATTGATATTCCCGCTGGGTCTTGACTGAAATACAAGCCATATAAAAAACCACGAGTGTTGTAATCTGTATATCCCATTCTACCATCAAACACAAAGTGTAGACTACTAGCGGCACTTTTGCGATCTGTGGAGTGTGAAACAGTGTTTTCAGCGAGACATGGCCTTTTTGCAACCTTAAACTAAGTGACCGTCGCTGAAAAAATAAAACGAATGAGTGCATCTATAAGTACGCGGTAACACTACTTTCAGACCGTTTAAAAGCGTTAAGTAAAGGTTCATAAGTTGCAAGAAAGTAATGAAGTCGTATAGAAATCCATTTAGTTGAAGCGCACAATTCTTTTGCGTTTCAGGTCGGCGGAACGGGGAAACCGGTTTGGCCCCCATTTGGCTTACTCGACTCGATTCAGAATCGATTCCACGTTGTTTTTTTCGAACGCATTATTATACAATTAGTCTTATTGACAGAGAAGCAAATTTTAGGGAACACATATGTAGATTTAACCATTTGCTCCCTATTTGAAATGTATCTACATGATAAACTGTTTTGCGAGTGTGTTTGCATGAACCTAAACTGGTATTGATGCGATGAAAACAGGACCCAAGTCTGTCACCGCCGCTTGATTGCATTTTGAAAGAATATGACTGGATTACGGAAAAATACACACATGTTAAGTTCTTAGATACCTTCATCGCCAATGTGGACTTACTGCAGAGCCAGGCAAAAGAGTAGACTTGCTCGCAAAACACGTGAAACAGCTGATGATAGCGAAGCCCAACCGTGCCAGGTAAGGACGGTCTGACAGATTCTCAAAAGTCGTCTGCTAACGAAGCAAGGGGAGGGTACTCGTGTTTTTGTTTTGGTTCGCTAGCATCTGGTTATCTTGTAAGTTGAATGTTCGTTTTTTCCCACCTGCATTGCTTTCATAATGAAAGAAACGTTTGCTTATTGCATCTCATACATCAGATCAGTTCTGAGATTCATTTTTGCGTGCAACTGATATGGTTTTCTGAGCCGTGCAATACGATTTTGGAACTTCATACAAATGTGTCACATTGTTCGGCGCGAGGTCAAAGGTCGGGAGCAAAGTAGTTCTTCGCCCAAATCGGAATCTGCACTATCATATATTTTTTTGAGTCCATGATGTATTTATTGAGCTATAAAAATACAACATATATACCCATACTGAAGTAACAGAGACAAAGAAGGGAGGTCATGGGATATATATATATATATAATTATGAAAGAGCCTCTATACAATTATTCTGTGCTTGCTAGACAAAAAGTAAATCCGATTGATTATTTGACATCGAAAGTGTCGTCTGTCAGTTGGTTGTTTGTTTGTTTAACGTATCTTAACCCGATATGGCTATGCGGGACAGGTCGTCGGACAGACTGCGAGCTAACAGGATTGCAAAATGGGCAGCGGCCGTGACGCGTGCGAGAACCTCCTTCATCGACCCGATAAATGCTCTTGCCAAGCTTTACCT
>NC_090249.1:22764289-22794289 GCF_037325665.1 Littorina saxatilis
ACATATACTCTGGCGTACCGCCAGCCCCCCCCCCCCCCCTCCTCCCCACCAGAACCTCCAAACACACCGTGACGGCACAGCCGGAGCAATATCATCATGTGAGTGTCGTCACCGCGGGGGGGAAAAGACGCCGTTCAGTTGTTTGTGGGTTACGGCCGGCGGAACTGCAGATAGATCAAGTTTTGACAGTGTGACGTCTTATAGCTAGTGTTGTTCTTTTCCGTCATCATTGTCGTTTGCCGGATCTTCCACGATACTGATGTTCACTCAATCAGTGACGACGGTAAGCTAGCCCTTACGTTCTCGTATCAAGCAGTCAACGTGACTGAACTTCTCAGCCCATATTGTACGCACTGGTGTGCCGTTTGTCAGTCAGCGGCCTGCGTGTGCCGGAGTCAAGTGAATCTTATAGCGGATAGAATCTTGGAAAGCGTGTTCATCAATAAATCCTTCGTACTAAAGTGTACCTCATTATGCTAATACTAGGAAGAGGCTCCAAACAAATTAATCTTGCTCGAGCTGCAAAGCGTACCAAGCCAGTAGCCTACTCGGCGTATGACGTCTACCATTACTAAAACAACAAAAATGACTAGTCATTTATCAGGGACTCGAAACAGCTGACACAAACTGCTGACAAAGTCTGTACGGTCTGTCACACCGGTTCTAAGTCAAAAGTTGAGCCAGCTTAACGCGTAAAAAAAAGCTCGGATATTTGTATTTCGTCTTTGCGACAGTATCTCTGAATTAACTGTCCGTGCTAAGCTTAATTAACTCTGATTTATAAATCTGGGCTGGCTGTGTGATTGTCAAGTTGTGTCCCCTTTGCCAGTGCAGACGGCTCACAGGCGAAAGACGATAATACACCGTTACACTTCGTTCTAACCATCACAGCATTGAATTCCTTTCAGAGAATTATATGTGTCGAGGCGATTGTTTCGGTATTATTTCAATATCAGATCGCTACATCCGCGCAGTGCTTTTGACCGAAATCGGTTCACTTGCAGTGTACCATAGCCCAGCAGACGACACATCGCCATTTTTCTTGGACCGCGCGTGCGCCATTTGTAAACAACATGGCGATAAGCTGTGCGTGAGGACGAATGCTGTTGACATTTTCTGATTTTGTGTAGAGTGCTGTCGTTGTCAAGTGGCTACTTCGATTTATGTGCCAAAGAATTGTAAGTATACGATGAAATTAACCAGCTATTCGAATGTTTTAAAACTGAGGCGTTTTACTGCAACGCAGCAAGCAGAGAACCGAGTTGACGTTTTTTCCTCCACTCGAGCCCGGTCGATTTCCTGTCCAAACAAGGACGCAGAATTTCTCCTTTGATCGGCAGTCTGTCTTGTATTCTGCGCCTTTTAAATGTTGTTACGTTTTAATAGTCACCGTACTGACTGCAAGCATTAAGTCGTATTGCCTCTTCTAAGTGCTGCACACTACTGAGGCCGACATATTTTTTGTCTTTCAAAGATGGCGTCCACAGTGCTTAGGCAGCTGTGATTCGTATTGTCACTGCAAGTGTCACTGTCAGAATCCAAGGAAACTAGTATCTAGTGTCATGTTGCCTTATCAACTGTGTGGGTAACCATGGCAGTTTGTGTCCAAACAGTTGTCTCTATATTTACTCCGTAAGTTACTTCCAGTTTAATCTGACTCCTTAGCTTTCTGTTTTAGCTCTGTACTCCTAGTCCTACCAACACTCAGGCCCCATTCTCAATCTCAGTCACTGCGTCACACATTTAAATCTGCTAAATTCAGTTAAGCTTACGACTGATCACCAAGTTAGTGGGATTTTGACTGGAACACCAGTCAGAGGAGTTTGTTGAGGTGAAACATTGAGTAGCTGAACAAATGTCAAAAGTTTGTCTGTCGACCCTTTTTTTCATAGTGTTTATAAATCTTGCGCAAAGAACAGGGGGATGGTGTTCAGGTGACATTTATCAAGTTTTAATATGGAATGGTTTGGTTGTGCACTTGTAGAGTGTGGGCGGAATAATCTTAAAGGCACAGTAACCCTCCCGTAAACCATCACAGATACTATCCGGCTTTTACACACAGTACAAACACCCTTTCATTTGAACGCTCACCAAACGGGAACATCCTAGGTGCCCTATGTAAAGAACGAGCAATTTTCAAAGAATTTATTTTTGCGTGGTTTACCCCTGAGCCATCGTGAACCCGTGTGATCCAGTTTCCCTTTTTCACAATGCCCTTTTTCACAATGTAAGTTAGTAATTTGAATGCGACTCAATGTGAGCTTATCTGCAATAGCACGTTATTATGTACCTCTGTCTGACTATGCACGAAAAAAACGGCTGTGGTTCACAAGAACTCTAGCGATAGCTTTTGACTGTTCAGAGGAACTGGCGATGCCTATAAGTATAAACCGTCGTCTGCTACGAGAACCACGACCTTGCGTGACCCTGCTTCCGGGCTTTTCTTTTTTCAAACTTTCAAAACCTCGAATTGTACTGATCTTGTCTTGATGAAAAAAGAATTCTTTTATGATTTAAGAATGTTAGCAGGGGTGGGAGCAGTTCCGTATAATTACGGAACTCCGTATAGCAAAAATTTCAACAACAACAAAAAAGTGAGAAAAAAAACTGAATTCTAATCGCGTCTATATCAGTTTCCGTGTTTCGGTTCGCGCAATTTCCGATCCATAAAACTGAAGATACTTTCGGAAATGACATGCCGTCCGCCATTTTTGTCTCGAATGAAACCTAGACATCGCGAGCTCGGTTTACTTATTAGGATAGAGCTAATTACCGATGAGTCGAAGACACGAAAGATCGACCAGAGCTTACATAAAAACAAGTGGAGGAACGACTGGATGAACTTGGTGGACGATTTAAATCGCCCATTTAGAAAATGGCTTCGCAAAACGTCAGCAGTGGGCTCAGCCTGGTGTTTAGTTTGCAGCAACAACAACAAATTTCAGTATAGCTAAGATTTTTTGCTCCCACCCCTGTGTTTGTGTAACAAGCTGTCAATTTATTATTTAGATTTTAAAAGTTAGGTCTAGCGCCAAAACGCACGACGGTCCGATTGTCTCTGAGCAATCGGCGCAAAATTAATTCTTTAAAAATTGCTCGCTCTTTACGTAGGGCACCTAGGATATTCCCGTTTGGTGAGCGTTCAAATGGAAGGGTGTTTGTATTGTGTGTAAAACTAAAACCCTGTTTTCATTTTCAAGCACGACTCTTGACAAGGATATTAATTGTTATTGTTAATGTTAAACTGAAAACTTTTAATTAAAGGGAAATCATTACTAATGTAGCAAGAGGTACTGCTACTTTTAGAGACAGTACTTTTGGCATGTTTTAATTAGAGATGCTTTTACCATGTTGTGGTAAACTGGTAGTGTGGTATGCATGCAATGATGCATTACAGGAATTTCGCAAATAATTTGCTGATAACATCAAGCTTTCACTCAGTAAAGTCACGCCTACACTCTGTTAATAATGTTAATAGTTATTCTTGTTGTTCTGTGGTCATTAACCACTTGCCTGCCTTAGGACGGGTATACCCGTCCTGCGCTTGTGCAGCCGCAGCGCCTTAAGACGGGTTTACCCGTCTTCACCGTTCCGGGATTTTCCAGAAGTGCGATGTCACTGCTGACACAAAAATAGCAGCCAATGGCTTGGTAGGATACCTCATTCTCATGAATAAACATAAATGGTGACGCGGTTTTGCGTCTAAAGGCTATTTTCGGCCTTGGCGACAGGATAGGGGAGAGAAATCTCGACTCTTCAAAATGGCGAACGGTGGAAGTCGACCGGGCGCTAGTAGGGAAAAACAAAGCCGGACTGACGCTACAGGGGGTGCAAATGATTATGGATACTGACAGGGGAAGGGGGAGATCTTCTTTCGGACGATTCGTTGGAAACAGGTAGATGATAGTGATTATAATCCTTTCTTGGAGCGAGCAAAACAGCCACCTGTGTTTGATCCACAGGCACCGGAAGATGCGCCGGACTGATTTTTCAAAAGTTCATATTTAAACATCATTATAAGCCAAACTAATTATTATTTCCATGATTAGACACTAAAAACAGATTCTTGGTTCAATTTCCCTTAAAAATAACATAGGTTTTACTTACCTACCTACTGCCAGTTTCAACTAGAATTTTTTGTGAATTATTACACCCCGAACTCCAATATTCCCTGGCAGTCAGGAATGCACATACGCAAGTTTTGATTGGCAGCGAAAGGGTTAATGCAAACTTGCAATTGCATATTAACTTTTGTAATTAAAAAAAGTCATAGTCATAATATTATTATGACTGACTTTTTTTAATTACAAAAGTTGTCCTGCTCTTCTAGTTCTAATAGTAATAGTTCTATTTTCTGGTACTGGTAGGTTTCACATAGTGTATTGCAAGATGCAACACTTTAGTCCAAGAATATATTGATAAGGAAATGTTGGTGGCATTTCTATGTTCATTGGAACTCCTTGAACCTTGTTAATTCCTGAGTGGTAGTCATTGTTAAGCCTAAGGGCCTTGTAAGGCTCTTGGTTTTCTTTGAAATTCAGTAAATGTAACTGTCCTAGCAGCTTCCACCTTTTTATTATTTTAAACTCCATGAAATTGAAAATGAAATCATACAATGTAAAAAAAATAAAAATGTTTCTGTGTAAAACGAAAGTGTTTTGACTTTGAATAAGTTTGTTTTACTTTTAATCATTAATATGTCAGAGATCAGCTGTACAGTATAGAGACATAGTGCTTGCTGCCCTCTTTCTCTTCGCTCGCCGCAAAATCACTCCGCGCGGAGGTGTTCCCAGATACCTCGTACGTAGGGTGTGTAGTCACAAAGGGACAAACACCAGAGCGAAGGTGCCTGTTATGTCTATATTCAGTATCACTCTCAATCTCATGTGCTAGGAGATTGGTTCATCAGGTTTTGGTATCAAATAAAGCTATTGCTTTGTCAATGTCATTACTGTTTACAGCTTCAGGGTTATTCCCTGCTTCAGAGGATAATTAGGTCAGATGGATCTGGATTGAAAATTTGTATTGGTACAAATGTTCTTGCTGAGAGTAAGATGTCCTTTTACTCACTCCTGAGTCCTATACAAAGTTTACAAGTACTGAGGCTCAAAACTAACAAGCAGACAGTGTCACCGGCCAGGTGTCACACTTAAAACAATGCCTCAGTTAGTCTATACACCAGTGATTGAAGACTGTGGCCTGAGAACATCACTGCAACTTTATAAAATATAAAAGTAATCCTGATTTTAACACAGTGAGTACATGTAGCACTTGATTTACACTGACAGTTCAGAATTTGAATTCAGATTACTTCCAGAGTGGCTCCCAGTCCTACATTCTGGAGAACTGTTGCCAAATATTATAGGGTGTGTGCTGAAAGATAGCTTGAGTATTGATCCTTGAGATGAGGGTTGTAGACAGGAAATTTGACTTTTAAGTGGTTCTCCTTCAAGATATGAAATAGCTTTTGGGGACTGAGGGATTGATGTGTGACCATGTGTGTTTTATGTGAACACTTGGAGTTGGGTCCATGGTTTTCCCAACTTGCATCTTTCGTTCTTTGATTTTGAAAAAGTCATATATATACATACAATACAGTCATGTAATGATGTTACTCATTTCATTTTTGAAATTGTAGCATCCTGCTTGTGTTGATTAGATGACTGCAGATTAATCTGATCTCATGACTTTCGAGACATCCTGGAATGACTGGGTTGTTTATCTAGCCTGAACCAGCACACCCAGGATGACTTTCATGAGAGGATGATATTCATTGCTTGCACATTTCAATGCTTGTTATTCTCTCAGTCTCACTCACATACATGTGCTAGGAGATTGATTCCACATACATTGTAAGTATAACTCTCACTTAAAAATCATTTTGCACATGTTGAATACAGTTAGACTGAGACTGAGAGCGCTCACATCCCTTTGTTTCTATGCGCTCAGATCTTGAAAACAGGAGAATCACAGCCCACATAGTGGATGTAATAATAATAATTACATAAACAAAAAATTGGAGAGTTCTAGTTGTCAGTCTCGTGACTTATCTCTTAGCTGCTACGGCTCTGCCTCTAACGCCGCCTAGACGGTGCATAAATCCTGGGCGGAACATCAATACCCCCAGTTTCAGAGCAGATCACGAATGTTTGCGGAAACTCCAAAGTGTATGAAGCTTTAGCTTTCCCTGCAGCTGCAGGCTAAACGCTGGTGAGGCCTCAGTCATAGAGCTCAGGCAGCCGATGATGAAAATTGAATTGTGGTATTGATTAATGTAGGCAGAGTGTAGTTTGTGTGTGTTCTGAATGCTCAGAACTGAGCGCACTAGGGCTTGCTAGTGTATTTAGATGTGTTCGTGATGCCTCGAATTAGGTGTGGTTCTTTTGGGCGGAGGACTGTGTTGGATTCTGGTTGATGGTGTCATAGTTAAGTGCAGAATTTGTTCAGCAGACACCCCTGCTCCCACACAGTGTTTTGCTTCATCACTCATGGTGGCTGCAGATTTCTACTGTTGTGTGGTTTCATAGAAATTAAAACAAGATGACCTGTTGTACTTGCAGCATACATTTTGTCTTTGTGGGATTTTCTTGTGAGATCTGGGTTGCGTTTTGGGAAAGATTGTGAAAGTCTGGTGGCTAGATTGTCCAACATAGTGCGTGTGTTACTGTTAAGAGCAATTCTCGGAAAACTACTAGACAGATCTTCATGAAATTGTGTATACACATTTTTCCAGGTGACATCCCCAGACTTGATCCGGTTTTTCAAAACAGCTCTTGAAAACCTTTTACATTTTCCTACAACAGTACAACTACAAGTTTGGGGAAATTTGGATTGCTTTCTAACTGACTAAAAGAAGGTTTATCAATTAAGAGAAAGCAACCCAGTTTTGCTTAATTCAGGTTGCTTTCTCTGTACATTTGTGTACTGTACATTTGGTGTTTGTGACATTGTGTGTTTTCTGCATGCAATTGCAAGGGTCTCTGTTCCAAAGAACAATTCCTGGACTGTGCATAAAGCAGTCTACGTGTAACTATAAGCTCATGTTCTACTTCATGTGCATCAGTTTGGGGGGGGGGGTAACACAGACACACTCACATAGAGTGGTGACAGTGTTTAGATTTTAAATTTAAATCCCTTAGCCAAACCTGGGCAGCGATTACTCCTGGGTGTAAGTTGTAAGCATTGAAGCAGACACTTTCATGAGCTTGATACTACACTGACTTGGCTACTTAATCAATTGCAATGTCTTGCTGTCATAATGTGGAGAAATATGCTGTGCTCATTTGCAAAGGGCAACTGAGCTTGAAGTTTAACATGTTTTCCAATTGCAGCAGTAATTTGTTTTCAGTGCATTTCTTGTAGCAGTGGTACATGTGTACTTTCATGGAGTTGCTTTACTCCTTTTCTTGTACTAATTTATCATTAGAGAACACACTGTGAAGACATAGATCTCTCTCTCTCTCTCTCTCTCTCTCTCTCTCTCTCTCTCTCTCTCTCTCTCTCTCTCTCTCTCTCTCTCCCTAAGAGTAAGACTACAGATGTTCAGGTATATACTTATAATAATGTAAATGGGTTTGAACATTTGGGGGGGGGGGGATATAGTGAAGAGGGGTCAGGTTTGGCTTCACTCCAGGCGCTCTGCTCATGAGAAAATGAGGGTGTCCTTTAAAAGAAATGTATGGTATGTTTAGGGAAAGAATAGAGCTCTGAGTCTGTCTCAAAATTTTCCCTTTGACTGCTACGTGGTTTTAGAATTATTTGTATTTGCTGAAGAAGCAATAAAAGTACTTCACACTGAAGTTGATTAAGAATAGGAGAGGAATTAACTTCACATTTAAAATTCATTGAATAGGAGATAAAGGCACAACATCGGAATATAATGTTGCTCCTCTGGTAAGTTAGGTGCACAAACATCAAGAGGCGAAGCCATCAAGGCTCACGTAAGAAATCGACAAACAACAGTAACACAAACTCAATCACTCCGTCACACATACACACACACACACACACACACACACACACACACACACACACACACACACACACACACACACACACACACACACAGAAAGAGCATAGGTGAAACTGTGCAAGAAAGCGAGACACTAGATCTAGATCTGTCTGTCTGCATGTAGCCTACTTACAGGACACGACTGCCAACTAGTCTCGGCGCGCTCAAAATAATAATGACCGAGACTTTCAGTACTTCCTTCGCGTGACGTCTAACCCTCTTACGTCATAATGTGACGTCAATGTAATGTGACGTCTTCAAATGTTAGAGTTTCTACCACAGACATACACACACACGCACGCACGCACAAACACACACACACACACACGCACAAACGCACAGACAGACAAAGTTATGATCGCATAGGCTACACTTACGTGAGCCAAAAAGGAGTTTTAGCTACTGTCCTGGGCACCCCGTTAGTATGAGTCAATGAGACTTTCTTTTTCTATAATCCTGCACTGGAACTTTTTTTGAGTTAAAAGTTTTATTTGTTTGCCAATGCCATACAAAGATAAAGGCTTCAAGTAAGGACCTTTTGTTAGGCTGATCTGTCCAAATGACAATAGACATTGCATATTGAGGTTCGTCAGTGTCATTAATGAAGGACATTATTGCATCACTAACTCCAGCTGTGCCTTAATTGATAGTTTAATTGCAGCCAATGCTATTATTTCTACAGGTGAGATAATGGGGACGGTCACGTAACAGTTCGACAGCTGAATCATCCAGCTATAGAAAGATCGTCACTCGGGTTTTGTGCTTACCTGTGTACCTAGCTTGATTGTCACGTACTGTCAGTTAAATACAGTTTTCCTTTGTCCCAATCCCCGTTAACTCAGTAACTGTGTGCATGTGTGTATGATGGTCGCATAAATTCTGTATTCTCAGGGGTCTGCTTCCCTTTGTGACAGACTAGCGGCAGTGGAAGCATACAATGTAATTGTCCACCACTGTATTCCATTGTCCCACACTAACTCCCACACTAACAGTGCTCATGTTTGCTATTGTTGCAGGCCGACTAGACAATTGAGGCCACAGGGGAGCTATTCAGGGCCTTTGTTTTCCCTGGTGCCAGATGCTCATCTCCTGGCAGCTGCCTGAAGCATCTGACCTGTGCTTACCACCATCATTGGCCAGACAATTGTCAGCGTGTAAAGCCGCCACATGCCCACAAAGTGCTCTTCTTCGTCTGCTGTCCCTGCCTTGTGACCAGTGAGCCTTTACGGCCCCTGAAGCCTGTTGGTGTGTGAAGGTGTGTGTGCACGCCTGTCGTTGCGGTCAGAATGGGAAAGCAGAACAGCAAGTTGAAGCCGGAGGTGTTGGAAGACCTCCGCAACAATACGCAGTTCTCTGAAGAAGAGCTGCAAGAATGGTACAAGGGTTTCCTCAAAGACTGCCCTAGCGGCAACCTCTCCGTCGATGAGTTCAAAAAGATCTATGGCAACTTTTTTCCTTATGGTGACGCTTCAAAATTCGCCGAACATGTGTTTCGCACGTTTGACACAAACGGCGACGGATCTATAGACTTCCGTGAGTTCATCTGTGCCTTGAGCGTGACGTCTCGAGGCAAGCTGGACCAGAAGCTGAGATGGGCCTTCAGCATGTACGACTTGGATGGCAACGGTTACATTTCACGGCAAGAGATGCTGGAAATAGTCACAGTGAGTATCATTTTCATGGAATGCTTGCGTTTAGTGTTGAATAATAGCCCAAGTTACCTTCCTCATCCTTCTCCCAACAAATATGAGAAAAAGTTGTCCAATGTGCCCCAAAGCAAGGGAGGCAACATGCTTGTCCTTGTGCCGTTGTGGAAAAATGCTCACTATTTGCTGGGGGAAAAAATCGTACAATTAAGTATAAAAGCACTCGTAGTCTTACTACACGTTTTCATAAACCCTCTTTTCAGTCTTTGTAAAGAGCTGTAACTAGTGTAAGACACCTCTCCTTTTTTCCCAGACCCTCCTTTTGTACAAGGAAATAGAGATGTTAACAGGTGTTCTTAGGCTTCAGACTCAGAGGGTGAGGCGTGGTGCATGGGACGTTGTGCTCTCATACATCCTGCTTCACTTGCTGCTGATTGCCTTTGCTGATAAATAAACATGTACTGATACAGAGAGTTAACCTGGTTTCTAACCAGTGCCGATGTTAACACTAACAGTTTAAAATTAGTAAATGAATTTCTGACTGAATTGACACCAAATGTTATTCCACATACAATGATACATTGTTCAATCATGTCTCAGTGTCTCTATTAATTCTACAAAAGCTAGAGTTAACATTGTTTGGTTATTGAGTGTGATATTTTGTCTTTCAGTTTCACAAATGTATGGTAAAATTGAGCTTGCATGCTCTCGTTTTTTACATTAGTTGTGTAGAACTTGGAAGTGGAGGTGTGAGGACTTGGGATGAGCTTCGGAGGCAGTGTAGTGTGGTGGCGGGTGTGGATCTAGGGGTGTGGATGTGGATTGCACTTGCAGGACTCTTGACTGAATGATCACATGTGGTCAGTCAGTGACCGGCGTACCCCGTTGTGGCTTAGGAAATGAACAGTACTTCTGTAACAGTGTTGATGTGAGCTGTAGAGGCTGCTTGGCCCTCTCCTGTATTGTGTTATGTAGTGTATAATTTCCGTATTTGAGACAAAGTTTCTCTGGTCCATTCTCTTGGTGATCTGAGATTTCTCTGATTCTCCCTTCACTGTTATTGTTCAACTCTTAGTGAGTTACTGTTAGTGTTACCTTTTAACCGATTTAACCACAGGAGAGGCAATTTGTCAATTTAGACCAGAATAACTTTGAGAAGAGAACACTTCCGTATTTCCTGGGAAGTTGGAGTGATAGCTGCTTCCTCAAACCTGAGGCCAAAATAACGGCTTGAAATTGCTGTAAATCTTGCCATTGGCAATTCAGAGAATTAATTCCTATGCTTTGTTGTTTTCCAGGCCATTTACAAGATGGTGGGCACAGTGATGAAGATGCCAGAGGACGAGTCGACGCCAGAGAAACGCACAGACAAGATTTTCCGACAGATGGACAAGAATCTGGACGGAAAACTGTCGCTGGAGGAGTTCATCGAGGGGGCAATGAACGACCCGTCCATCGTGCGGCTTCTCCAATGCGACCCCCAGTCTAGCCAAAGTTGAGAATGCGAGAACGAGAGCTGCATGGGTGTTTCTAGCCTCCTTGGTTGGGGTGTTGTCAATGTCATCGTTACCATCTTGAAGGACTGGACCGCTCTCCTCCATGCGCCTCCAGTTTTCTCATCTACAGTGTAATCCGGGCTGCCCTCGTGTGCTGTTTGTGATCTTCCCCCCCCCCCCCCCCCCCCTCCAGTTCCCCCCTTGCGCCATTATATCCTCTAGTGATTGGTTGCAAATGATATGGCCAACAGTTGGACTGTCAAGGCTTCACTACTCCCACCCCACCATGGCAGGGCAACTGGAAGAAGCCAAACGCCAGCCAGTGATGTTGCATGGTGTGTGCATCCCTCTAGCATGTTGTTCCATAAAAAAAAACATGAAAAGGTTGAATTTAGACATGTGGTCAAACAAATGTATTTTTAACTAAGGACGATATTACATGTACAGCCCTGAAAGTCGAAAAAATGGTGCACTAGCCAAAGGCTTTATGAAAATTTACTCTCCAGAGAGCAAACTTTACTAGCCGAACCAACAATTTTTTTCAGCAACTGTACACGAATTTGGCGAATAGATGAACATTTCTACTTGCCATGGCAAGTAAAATACTTACCACTTTCAGGGCTGATGTAATGTTAAGTTTAGCTACTGGTTGTAGATAAAAGTGGACCATTGTTTCTTTAAATTTTAATGTTAAAAAAAAAAAAAATACCTGAGCTGGGTGAAAATTGAAAAAGATACAGAACTGCAACCATGTAAGC
Organism: Littorina saxatilis; assembly: GCF_037325665.1. Classification (NCBI taxonomy): domain Eukaryota; kingdom Metazoa; phylum Mollusca; class Gastropoda; order Littorinimorpha; family Littorinidae; genus Littorina; species Littorina saxatilis. The sequence continues at coordinate 22,776,201 of NC_090249.1, forward strand.
CATTGACCTCATGAAAACAGGATGGAGGCAATGGATAAAAAGCTTTTTGATGAATCTGCATGTGTATGACAAGAACAATGACTTGTCTATGGAAATTGTTAGCGCATAACTTGTGCAGCTCTTTAACTGACAGTGTTGGGCAGAAACTGTAGAGTATAACACTTAGCCAAAACCTGTTTTTTAAAAGGGCAGACAAAATGTAGCCAAATCACAAAATGTAGGCAAATCACTCCCAGCTTTGTGGACAGCTTTGGATGATCTAGGATGAGACTACAAAACATTCCAAAGGGTCGGTTGGACACGCGACCGGCCAACCGTCACTCCCTACCATTGTATGCATGAATGGGCACATTGCTATGCCCCTGTCTGAATATTCTTATTCGGGCTCAAAATGAGCACTTTTTTTTTCTTCTCTTCTTTTATTTTTTTTAGGGGGAGGGGGGGGGGGGGGGGGGTCCTCTCTCTCTCTTTGATTCATCATCAGTCACTCGGTGTGTGTGAGATTTACTATAAATTTCTTGCTGGATGTTTGTTGAACATCATGGATTATGTCAGTTTCATCAATTTTGAAGTGTTTTCTTCTTGTTGATATTTCCCTGTTTTCGGAGTTCACTTCTATGTCCATTAAGCTATGTTAGCTGTTGATTAGCATTGGAATTGAAATGTTATTCCCTTGCACCACACTCCCTTCTTCTAGGCCTTTATTTTCATCCCTTGTTAACCCTCCCCCCTCTTTGCGCACTCGCATGGTTGGCTTTTAAGGCAACGAAGCAGCAATCACTTACACATTGATTAACAGTCAGATCTGACTTTGTGTTTGAGTTTTCATGTGAACATTTGTCAAGAGACTGTTTTGTATCGTTTTACCCAACAGCATGTATTTCTTTTTTCACGAACTGCTCCGCCTGGCGTCTGGCATTATGGGGTTAGTGCTAGGACTGGTTGGTCCGGTGTCAGAATAATGTGACTGGGTGAGACATGAAGCCTGTGCTGCGACTTCTGTCTTGTGTGTGGCGCACGTTACAAAGCAGCACCACCCTGATATGGCCCTTCGTGGTCGGCTGGGCGTTAAGTAAACAAACAAACAAATTTTTTCACGAAATAGACAGGATAACACGTACAAGAGCATGTTTGTAAATGTAATAATAAATTTGTTTCCTGATGACACTAGCTTCTTGAGGTACTTTGTTGGTTGCTTGATAATGCTGATGTTTTCTTTTGTTTTGCCAACACAAACATTGAGAGAAAAAAAGTGAAAAAACCTATCAGAGCATGTTTGTAAACAAATTTTGTATGGTAAATTATGTGGGAAAACACCACAGAAACTTCCAATTTCCAATTACCTTTGAAGCCCCGGTTCCCCTTGATCTCTGTGTCATAGTCCCATCTCCCCCCACCCCCCATCCCACCCCCCCATGTTCTCTCAAGCAAACCTGTGATTGATGGGAGTGTGAGCGTTTCCTGTGTTAGTGAAGGTTTTGCACTGTGTTTGTCCTGGAGGGAAGAAAGACCAGTTTTAGTTCTGCATGTTAAACGTCTGAGCTCTGGCTGTTGGCACATATTTCTTTGATGGTTTACGTGCATGTAAGCACGTTCGGTGTCAAAGCAGAAGTTTGTCCTACTCGTAGCAGTCAGCAGGGGTTTATTTACTGAATGCTCTACATTCCCTTTGTTATTGTTATCACTGTGTAGAGGCCTATTTTATTTTCCCTTTAACTAAGCCGCTCCCCCAGTGATGGCGCTAATATATTTTCAAACTGGTACACAAGCTTTTATGATGAAAACTATCCAGAAAAAAAAGTAGGCTGGTCATTGGAACCAGTAAGAGTCCAACTCAGAGTACTGGTTTTGTTGTCTTACCAGCGAAAAAAAACGGTAGTTCTAAAAATCAACCGGTAGGTTATACCGGCAGCCAATTATATTCCGGTATTTTCTCATTGTAACCGGTAAAATACCGGTATACCGGTTACCGTCAATACTGTCCCCCCTCCCCTCCCACTCAACTTTTTCACTGTGGTTCGGTGAGTTAACGAGCTGTTGCAGTGTGAACAGGTGAAATATATCTCAATTTTTTTATATAAATCAAATGGTTTGTCATTTGGATGGCTGTTGTGGGGGTACCCATTGTCTGACTAATGAGCTCGAACTCTTACAATAACAAAAAGTTGTTTGTGCTGTTTGACATGCAAAATGTCCTAGCAGAGTATTAATGAGAAAACCATGACTGAATTCTGAGCCATTGCAGTCATTTTCCTTCTGTGTTCAAAAAGCAATCATTAATTTGAAGTCATGAGAAAAGGGTTTTCACAGTGTTCCGTGGAAGGGGGTGAACTTTACCGTTGCTTTACGACTCATAATCTCACAAAAACGTTGATATATATATATTTATATATATATAATGTATTTTCAGAGTTGTTGGGGTTTTTTTCAGATATTATTCAGACACCTTTAGATTTCAAAGTTCACTGCCAACTTAAGAGAACCAGTCAGTGGCTTAAAATTAGAAGCAAATGATTTGAATTACAGTGACAGTGTGCAAATGATGACTGCATGGTCCAAAGGGGTTTCTGAAGAAATGTACTTTCCCTGTTCAGATGGTTTGGTTTGTATGTCTACCAAAAAAGTACAGGAACAAGACTTATTATAAGAATGGTATAGTGCAAAGCATGATCCAATAAAGGCTAAGTGAGATTTCTGCAAACTGTCAGTCTAAAGTAATAAAATACCATATGGCATACATGTACTTGAAAAAAAAATACTGACCATAATGCAAAGCTACTTTGAATTAATAAATAACGCTTGAGTCACCATCTCCTTCAAAATAGTAAAGTACGTATTGTTTGTTAATCTTGCTTTTTTTCTACCTCTTTCTGTTAGCATTTGTTGCAATACACTTTGGTTTCCTAATACAGGGTTTCCTAAATTCATACTTGTTATTATGTGTGAAACATGGCACATTTCAAGGGGATGGAAGGGGGTTCTGGGGAGTGTAAATGTCAAAATATTTTGAAATTTGCTTATCGTTTCTGTCATTGTGTTGTGTTTGGTTCTTCACTTAGCTTTAACTACCATGATTTGTTGATATTAATGAAAGCAAAATTACTTTTTATGATGTGTCTGCCTCCTTTTGATTTTGATGTATTGTGTGAAGCTGTAGCTCGTTTCAATTTATTTGCAAGTGTAAATAAGAGAATAATTTCTAAAGCTTTATGAATTGCTTTTCTGGTCAATTTTCAGAGCTTTTGTGGTTTGAAACTATGAAAGATTATGAACAAGTTAGACTGTCAACTTGTCAGATTTACATGCGCTGTGTAGCAGTATAATTCCCAATGGTTAATAGTGTGGTACTTGTCAGTAAACTGAACAATACAAAACACTATTACTCTTTCTTGCTTTAATGGATTATTGTTTTTATTTATGTATACATGTGTATGTGGAGATTTTAGAATGATAGAACTCAACTTTTATGTCTAGCAGATCTAACACTATTTTGCAAAGATCCTAGTTGTCATCGTCGCAAGTAATACTAATAGGGCTTACCAATCGATGATTGCTGTCATAGTCTTTGATTGCTATTTGTGTAATGTCATTGTTCAGTTTGAACTCTCAGCAGTACTTACGGTATTCTTGCGTTGCACTCTACCTCAGAATTCAGCCAAGGGTTAGTATGGGAAGAGGCGGAGGTGTCATTCTCTTAGGCTTGGAAAATAGATGTTTTCACTCCTGAGTGTTGTGTTCCATTGAGTATTGGTCCTATGGAGAGGGAAGAATTTACCCGATGCTCCCCAGCATGTCGTAAAAGGCGACTAACGGATTCTGTTTCTCTTTTTACCCTTGTTAAGTGTTTCTTGTATAGAATATAGTCATTTTTTTTAAAGATTTTAGTCAAGCAGTATGTAAGAAATGTTAAGTCTTTTATACTGGAAACTTGCATTCTCCCAGTAAGGTAATACATTGTACTACGTTGCAAGCCCCTGGAGCAAATTTTTGATTAGTGCTTTTGTGAACAAGAAACAATTGACAAGTGGCTCTATCCCATCTCCCCCCTTTCCCCATCGCGATATAACCTTCGTGGTTGAAAACACGTTAAACACCAAATAAAGAAAGAAAGAAAGATATTAAGTAAAGGGAATACAGTGGTACCTGCGATGTGAGACCCTTCTAAGTCTTAGGAGAAGACATCTACTGTGAAAAGACACTTTCTTTTGTCCTTTTGTCTATTACCTGGACCAAAATATACCTGTCATGACAGGCCACCTGCAATGTAGGGACACTTTTGGCAGGTCCCAACGGTGTCCTTTCATCACATGTACCACTGTACATCTTCATTTTGTTTCCCTTTTCTATTTGACTGCTAGTGCCGGCCGCTTCTTTCCTCAATCTCTTTCAGTTTAGATGCTTGAAGTTGAAATATGAGTCATAATTGTTTTTTTTGGTTTTTTATTACTTTTTTTTTAAGCATGATAAATATTGTGTGTGTGTTTTATAAACGGCATCAATGTTCAAGTTCATTGTGGGACTGCATGATGTTTCCTTAATGAGCATTCTCAGTATGACACTTGGCATTTGCAAGGGTGCGTTTTGGCATTTGTCAGGTGTGTTTAAACGTGTTTGCACGGCAGTGATAAAGTTTCCCCTGACCACACATATATATATAATATATAAGAGATTGTTCCACGTCCAGTTTCCTGATCAAGGCTATAGTTGACCCACAGCTGCTCAAGTCCTGGTGGTTTTGTTTTTTTCTTGTTGCCAGAATTTCTCAGAGCGTTAGGGGAATGTAGAGAAGGGGGACAAGTTCAGATGTATCTTGAAAGCCTATGAGTAAACCTGACAGGACAGTGAAGACAATGAATTACCAAGGTCATAGATCTGAGTAATGTTAAGCACAGTTTTGGTCAGCCCACACTCTCTGTGAATGCCAAATCTAGTTCTCTCGTTAGGCTTTTCTTCGTCCCGGACAGGACTTAGAAGACAAAGAATTGATAAGCTTCGCAGAGAACAGATGTGCTTCTCGAAGAAGGAGATTAAGGACAAATCTAGTTGAAAATGCCTAACATCTCTCTTTACTTGCACACACACACATGCTACTGACACTTTCTCTATTCCGTTTCTGTATTTCTTCTTCTGCGTTCGTGGGCTGAAACTCCCACGTACACTCGTGTTTTTTGCACGAGTGGAATTTTACGTGTATGACCGTTTTTTACCCCGCCATTTAGGCAGCCATACGCCGTTTTCGGAGGAAGCATGCTGGGTATTTTTGTGTTTCTATAACCCACCGAACTCTGACATGGATTACAGGATCTTTTCCGTGCGCACTTGGTCTTGTGCTTGCGTGTACACACGGGGGTGTTCGGACACCGAGGAGAGTCTGCACACAAAGTTGACTCTGAGAAGTAAATCTCTCGCCGAACGTGGGGACGAACTCACGCTGACAGCGGCCAACTGGATACAAATCCAGCGCGCTACCGACTGAGCTACATCCCCGCCCTGTTTCTGTATTTAAACTACGTGTGTGCATTTACCCACTTTTTAAGGATAATGTGCTTGACAATTTATTGGAAAGCTAGAGTCATTTCAAAACATATTCTCTTGGCCTGTTATAGTTATATGTACACATGGATAAGATGAGGGACATTAGATTACATGTACATTGCCACTTTGTTCTCTCTGGATTTTGTTTATAAAAGATCTAAGTGTGTTGTTGACTCATCCTTTTTTTTCATCATAGGCGCCTGTTGTATGAATGATGCAGAGAGTTCTCAGACATATATTTTAAATGTTAATGTTCCCGCAGTGGGGCACTGCGGTTATGAAATTAAAAGCCCCTCCTGTTTTTGGAACCGCAGGAGCTTTCTAGTTTGCTGTTAGGTAGATTTTTGGTTCCTCTTTCCTGTCATGCTCTCTTTTTCTTCATGAATTCTTTTCCTTTTTCTGCCTTCTTGCTCATTCACCTGTATTTTTTCCAAAAATCTCTTCTCTTGCTGCTTGTCTCGCGATTCATGTATAGTTTAATCTGTTAGTGTTCTGATGTAAGTCCAGCAGTAGATAGGTTAAGCCTATTTTAACATACTGGAAACTGGTAATCTTCCAGTAGGTATTAATTTAGTTTTACTAAAGCCTGCTGGGACACAAGTAATGGGTTAGTGCATTTGTAAACAGGAATCGCTTGACAAGTGGCCCCCTTCATCCCCTCCTTCCTCGTCCTGATATGGCTCTGCGTAGTCGGCTGGACGTTAAGCAACAAATAAACAAACAAACAAAATTAAATGTTAATGTTCCTACATTATTTCCCAGGTTTGTTCTCATGTTCTATTTAGCTGCACGGTATTTGTGGTACAAGTCCTGAGAGAAGTAACTTAATTAGCAACACACATTTGCAATTGAATTTTGTTTGTGCACAACCCTCTGCTGCCCAACATGATTACGGTTACTGCACAAGATCTGTTGGGCTTCTAACAGATACTGTTTGAAACCGTTTGGAAAAAGACTCTCCCCAGCTATGCTGCTTTTTATTCGGATCATGCAGCCAAGAACATTGAGCAGGCATTTTTTCGTGTGATGTGTCAATGCTTACAATTTCAAAACATCTAACTAATCTCAGTCTAAAGACAAGAACAGATTTCCGCCTCGTTTTCAGTTAAGTAACCAGGGCCTAGCATTGTAAGCCGTTCGGCGTACTTTACGCCGAAATAACATCTCCAATACGCGGAACTCGATTTGGTGTACGCCGAAATGCAAAAACCTGACATTCCCAAACGGTAAACCCAAACAGTCCCAGCTTTCGTTTTTTGCGCCGTTCGGTTCAGTTCTCAATCGGTTTGACAGTTTGCTTAAGCACGCACTTCCTCTGGCATTGCGCGAGCACGCTTTGTGCCGGTGTTTTGTGGCTCTAGACTTGAAATAATGTCTCGAAGCGACATTGTTGAACGTGGTCAGCCATTCAGTGACAAAGAATCCAGGTATTCCTGGAAGTGGGAATGGCACTTTTAGGCCAAATAACACAAGATTGTCAGTTTTCTTGTTTTCTGTCTGTGTTTTGCTTGTTGGTGAAGGCATAGTTTAGTTGCTCAATCTTCTTTGGGGGGGGGGGGGGGGGGGGTCATTTTAGGTAAAAAATCTCCAAAAAATCTTCAAAGCCCCCCGAACCGGGGCTTTGCCCCTGGACCCCACTGGGGCCCCGCCTTTGTAAGCTGAACTCACTTTTTCCAATGCTAGGCCCTGAGTAACTGATTCCCTATTTATCTGAAAAGATTAGCTGGTCTTGTCATGAAAACCAAGTAATGTCACAAGTAAGTTTGTAAAGGTGAAACTTGCTGCAAATCTTAATTCTGTTGGGCAGGGGGTTACTTTTCCCCCACAGACTCGACTCAGTGTTACTCTGGCTGTGTTGTAGTGTGTCCTTTATGTCACTATGTGTCATGCGTGTCAGTTTTTATCAAACATGACAACACGATGAAGCCTTTGTCATGTACGAAATCTCATGTAAACAACATCCTTGCTCACTGGATTTTCCCCTCATTGACTGCAAAATAACTTTGTTGTAACACTAGCAAACGTCTTTTGATAATGGATTGTTTTTAATGTTGGATACTTTAAAATTGTATGTGGATTGTTTTTCATCATGTTTGTTTCATTTGCCCATGTTGAATAGATTATTGGCCTTGTCTTTTTCCTATTCTCTCTCTCTCTCTCTCTCTTGTTTTGGTTTTTTAATCCATCATCCAAGTCATTGATTCTGTGCAATGATTTTCTGTGGATGTTTTGAAGCCAGAACTACACTGTACGGCTTCAATGCAGAAGTAGAGACATCTATGAAGCTTTCAGCTTTATATCAATAAGATGTAAATGTACCTGGAATCTCTAGTTTACATGAGAAGCAGAACTCTTACCTTTTCCTCTACCCATGAGAGGTTTTTGTGTCTGCAAATCTGATGTTTTCTCCATGTTATATAGTGTGAAAGAATTAAATATATAGGCATACAATGAAGAATTAAATATATAGGCATACAATGATCGACATGTGTGTTCTTCACTTTGCTTTTTCTGGTTTCAACTTCAACTGTTATTTAGAGCTTGCCAATGAAAAGTTCAATAGAATGAAAGTGTGCTCAAGATATGCTGCAAAGCTACAAATTTCTACTGTGTGCTTAACGTTAAAGTCCTATTAATGTTCTCATGCAAATGGTTGTATAGGATTTTTTTTCCTCTCAAAATGTAGGATACGTGCGTACAGCGTTTTTGTAGGAAATGATAAAATAATGGCTTTTTCGATGAGTGGTTGCTGAAAAAATGTTTAATTTGATTTCAGTTCTGCTTTAAATTCACATAACTTTTCAGGATAAACTTAACATAATTATGCTGCTCTTTTTTTGTCATTTCACATCTTTACAAATATAAATGTTCTGAGATCTGAAAGACAGGCTTGTTGTTTAGACTCCTGTGCTCTGTGTGTGTGTTAGCGTATGTGTGTGTGTGTGTGTGTGAACCTGCTTTAATTGTTACAAGTGACAACGTTGATGTTTCTTGTTATATTCCATTTGATTACTGTCAGTAGTCTGTAGATTCGTGTGACTCGACCGAGAACGCACACATGCGCATGCTTTCGTACACTCATAATATTTGCATGGAAGTCCTTTCTTTTGGAATACCTGTACAAAGAAATCGCACACCATTACTACCTCCAAGCAGACAACTACAGCGACACACAAACACATTCCATCACCATGCCCAAAACAACAACAATAACAAGACACACACACACACCTTAAACTCATGACTGGAACAGTTCACACCCTCAATCTCTGATGGTTAACCTATGGCGAAGACTAGGGACACAGAGAACAATACGATTGATGACTAAAAAGTTTGTCACAATGTCATTAGTGATCGGAAACTATCGCTTGACTACCACGTAGTACGTACTTTTAATACTTTCTAACAAAAAAACAATACTCTGACACCCCCACGGGTTAGGGGGAAGAATTTACCCGATGCTCCCCAGCATGTCGTATGAGGCGACTAACGGATTCTGTTTCTCCTTTTACCCTTGTTAAGTGTTTCTTGTATAGAATATAGTCAATTTTTGTAAAGATTTTAATCAAGCAGTATGTAAGAAAATGTTAAGTCCTTTGTACTGGAAACTTGCATTAGTCCCAGTAAGGTAATATATTGTACTACGTTGCAAGCCCCTGGAGCAAAATTTTGATTAGTGCTTTTGTGAACAAGAAACAATTGACAAGTGGCTCTATCCCATCTCCCCCCTTTCCCCGTCGCGATATAACCTTCGTGGTTGAAAACGACGTTAAACACCAAATAAAGAAAGAAATACTCTGAGAAGGGAAACAACCGTTGCCCTTTGAAATGCAGCAAGACGATCGCCTCCCCTGAAGAACATTTTCTCAGTTTTGATTATGCCCTGTTTGGTTTAATTTTTTCATTGATCATTCTTCCGGTATTCAAGCGTGTGGTTTTTTTTGAGTCACTTGAGAAAAAGTGACTCTATGTAATCGGTCAGTGTTAGTCTGTCCGGCCGGCCGGCCGTCCGTAGACACCACCTTAACGTTGGACTTTTCTCGGAAACTATCAAAGCGATCGGGCTCATATTTTGTTTAGTCGTGACCTCCAATGACCTCTACACTTTAACGATGGTTTCGTTGACCTTTGACCTTTTTCAAGGTCACAGGTCAGCGTCAAAGGAAAAATTAGACATTTTATATCTTTGACAAAGTTCATCGGATGTGATTGAAACTTTGTAGGATTATTCTTTACATCAAAGTATTTACATCTGTAGCCTTTTACGAACGTTATCAGAAAAACAAGGGAGATAACTAGCCTTTTCTGTTCGGCAACACACAACTTAACGTTGGGCTTTTCTCGGAAACTATAAAAGTGACCGGGCTCAAATTTTATGTGAACGTGACTCATTGTGTTGTGAATAGCAATTTCTTCCTGTCCATCTGATGCCTCATATAATATTCAGAACTGCGAAAGTGACTCGATCGAGCGTTTGCTCTTCTTGTTTTAACGAGAAACGATGAAAAGAAATTCTGGAGGGATGATAAAACATTTCGTAAAGGTCAGGATAAGAACTGCACCATATCCAGCACATTCAAATCAAATGAAACAAAATCCATTTAATGTTATTATCTCAAAGATGAGAAAGTACAGTGGTAGTGCATAACACGACAAACGAAACACTTCAACATTATAAGCATTCAAAAACATGTACCAAAGGTTAAATTGATTATTGAGTAAACACCGCACTGCATACAAACACTCTCGCCGTTAAGATGTAACAGATTTGCAAAAACGCAATCATGTAATCAAAACATAAACTTGCAGCAGCATCAGAATCATAGAAAAGAAAATGCGCTGTTTGTTTAAGAGCGTAATTGAAAGTGGTATACAACTCTATTTAGCCTTGACAGTTTTCACCGTTGGTATACGGAACCGTCTGCGGTATGGTTAAGGTCAGTAAAAACTGAGCAAGTATAAATATGCGTTTTGTCCTTCGCAATCACTCCAGCCTTTTCTCGCTACTCTTTTTTCATATTACAGCTCGGTCAAACTCATCTGTCTCTCTCTCACAATCTTACGGCACATTCTTACGACTTTTGTCAATAACATTTCGGTTTTAGATGCTTAAACCACCAAACAAAACCCAAAATAACCACACACTGCACCACTGGCAATCCTGACAAATGTCGTTCATGCCGACGTACATGTCGCGAGCCTTTCCCTTCAAAAGTGCGGCTATCCTGATTGCCCACGACTCCCTCCGCCAGCCTTGCAAATTCACCAACCGCTCGAACTGTCCTAATTAAGAAGGACTCGAGGTCGTCCTTTTCATCAAAAAAACGGCATGCGCAATTTCACCTTTTCAAACTCGCTGCCTGATTCTCTGGCTCGGTCCGACAGACGTCTGGACTCGGTTTCTATCTGGAGGAGTTTCAACTGATATTCTCTATCTTCGCGCTCTATCTTCTTCGTCCATCTTCTCTCGACTTGAAGTTGGCATGTGGCGGCCCCTTATGACAGTGCACAACTTCAACATCAACAAAATTAATATGCAAAAAAAGTGTGCAGCATCTAAAAACTGTAACTCGCACACGCGTTCTTTTGCATGCACACGCATGGATCTACATTGCACTGCATGCACACGTTGGACAGAGTCTGTTGCATCGCTCCGATTATAGCCCCCTACCTTCCATCCCTTCAACACCCACCTCCACCATCCCTTTCGCCTTCATACAATTATGTGGCTAAGTTTAAATCCGGGAAGTAGCGAACGACGAAGAAGAAGAAGAAATCCGGGAAGCGACTTTTTTTTTTTTAATCTAAAATGACGCGAAGCAAACAAAGTAAGACAAAAGAACTATTCAGAATGCTGAAAACAAAAGGGTCCGCCATCCTCGCTGTCACCAAACAGGCCCCCAACCCCTCATCACCAACCCCTCCATCCCTTTAATTTCGCCTTCATATTTTCTTCCGGCTATAGCTCTAATTAGGGAAGTGAAACATTCCATCAAAAGCGACACAAAAAAGTATAGCAAAAATGTAATCGAAAGACCTATTTAAAAACAGCTTTCTTTTCTCAGACAATAACCCTGTCGGCTAATTTTGGATTGTGTTGAAAGGTTTCAAACAGAAGGGGCTAGGGTCGCGCGGAAAAACGATCAGAATCTTTGTTCCTTACAGAAAGAGAATTGTTCTGCATAAAAACCTTTGTTCTCCGCAGAATGAACAATATTCTTAACTATTCCAGTTGGCACTGTAGTGTTAATGGTAATGCCAGGGAGGGGAGAATGTATAGAGCCGACAGTATTGATGAATCGATCTTTAGGAACTGGTTTTTCAGGCTCACGATAATGCCTTGTGCCATAAACATATTGGGGAGATTTAATTATGAATATATTGATGCGAGCCGAGAGGATTTTCAAAACAATGCCGTGTTATTTTTGTGTCTGTTTTTGAGCTTGTTTGTTAGTGTGTGTGTGTGTGTGTGTGTGTGTGTGTGTGTTTGTGTGTGTGTTTGTGTGTGTGTGTGTGTGTCAAATTGTATGCTCTTTGTTGTTGTTGTTGTTGTTGTTGTTGTTGTTGTTGTTGTTTATCATTTTTGTTGTTTCTTTAGTGGTTTTTGTTGGTTTTATTTGTTGGAAGTTTAAAAAAAAAAGTATGCTCTTTGTCCTCGGGGAATATAGTCGACACAAATGCAGGCTATCAGCCTAAAGGATATTATACATTATTATTCTTTCTAAATATGATTTATCAGTTCTGAAAGGTTTCCGTTGACGGATTTAGAACAGTGTGTTATATTGTTCATTGCCATCTGACCTTAAAATCTGAACAAAAGCGGCCCTTGCTCTGAATGGGTCCATTCTAAACGCAGCCACTCAAAAGATAAAAGCCATGCAACCCAGCGCCACAAAAGCGTCAACAGTCCATGAGAACATTATCTTTCATCTTATGTTACGTAGAACAAAGGACCGTAACATTGAGGCTGCTGCTGTTTACGGTCCAGATCAATGCTGTGGAAAGTGCACTGCGAAAAAACAAAAACAATGGACCGCTTTGCCGCATAATTATGCACGTCTGTCTATGTCGCTCTCTGTCTTCGTCTCCGCTCTGTATCTGTCAGTCTCTGCACACACACACACACACACACACACACACACACACACACACACACACACACACACACACACACACACACACACACATACACACACACGCACACTGGCAAACACACTCATATACTGAGAATATCCCACCAAAGCACTTACATTATCGTCAACATTCTGAGAGCAGCTGTGCTTCTGAAGGCCTGGAGATTTGGTACATCCTGCCTTTTCTTGTCTTGACACTTTTCTTCTTTCTGTTCTATTGTCTATCTTCTTTTTTTTTTTTTTTACTTTGTTTATGTGCCTGAAGAAGACCCTAGGGTTGAAACATTGCTGTTGTTTGTTTCGTATAGTTTTCCTTTACACGTGAGTATAGTATTTTTGGGTCTTTTTATTCATTGCTCTCACCATATATTGTTCTTCTATTTTGGAACACAAAAGACTAGCTGTTTATATTTTTTGTTATTCGACTTCGCGTTAAAGTGTTGACGTCAAAACCCGCCACGACGTTAAACACCAAATAAAGAAAGAAAGAAAGAAAACCCACCATACTGGTTGTCATCCCAAATGTGCAGAAGACGGCGTCTGTACACTGACGCTTTAGCCCATCAAAGAAAGTCCTGTTGTTAAAAACACACTATATGTTTGTGAAGACTGTCTTTCCACCGGTAGAGAACGAAGGAGATCCAGTAAAGCCTCGCAATGTACGTGGTGCACCACCCAGGGGTGGATCCAGGGAGGGGGGGAGGGGGGCGGGTTCCGGACCCCCCCCCCCCCAAATCAACAACAACAAAAAAGGAAAAACAATGGAGAAAAAAATAAAGAAATACATTTGAAAATAAAGAAAAAATGCCCTCAACTTAACGCTTCACCTCATCGATCTGTCCCTAAGTATCAAAGCGCGTCAAGCTGAAATGCACAATGTTGCTCCTCTGTCGACTGAGAATGTAAATCCCCAAAATTCCTACCAATCCGGACATTAGAAAAACTGCGTCTCTGTTAACTGAGGGTGGGAATCGTCCAGATACATTTTCTACAAAATAGTACCCCGAGATATTTATAGAATGAAGCTCTTCAGTGGACTTAGAAAGTGCGCCATCAAGTAAATTATCGAAATTCCTTTCAACCCGTGACTTGAAGGATTTAGTCCTTGTCGACTGTGGCATAAGTTCGTCTTGAGATACATACTTAGATTGTTGCCCTAGCCTTCTGTTGGCTCTTCGTAGAATATCCTCATAGTTCCTACCAGTCTATATCTTCAAGAACTGCGTTTCCGTCGATTGAGGCTGAAGTGCGTCCAGAGAAATGATCTACTTTGTAGTAACCGGAGATACAGAATGTAGCTCTTCAGTGCTGTGAGAATGTAATCTTTAAAACACACACACACACACACACACACACACACACACACACACACATCATCGAAATTCCTACCAATTCGATCGTCATTTAGAGGTCTGCGTTTCCACCGACCGGGAGAGAAGTTCGTCTTGCTAATTAAGCTTCACATTGGCTCGATCACTCAGACATATAGAATGTTGCTATTCCGTGGACTCGGCGTGTACTCCACGTGGGAACTCCTCAGAGTTCGTACCAATCTGTATCCTGGAGGACTGCGTCTCCCTCGACTATGTGAAGAATTTATCTAGAGAATCGATAAATGGATTTGCACTCTGAGACATATATTGTTGCCCTTCTGTTCACTGAGAATGTTGTCCCCCCCCCCCCCCCCCCCCCACGAAGAAAATCCTCACAATTCTTTCCAAGCTGTAGCCTAGCAACTTGCATCTCCCTGTGACTGTGGGTTTTGGTTGATTAGCTGTTTTTCGTGTCCTTTTCACCTATTTGACTATTCGGGACTGATTTAATTTTGTTTCCATTCTCAGTTAAACACGGTGGTCTCCTTGTTTGAAACTATTTACATTTAGTTCTATCACAATAAAATGAAGGAATTTCTAAAAGCTCACATTCTATTCAAACTTGCTACTTCAAATCTTGTTAAAAATCTTTATCTCCGAATTAAAAAGTTAAACATCTTGTCCCCGAGGACGTCCCAGAGACTGTTGATGTTAGGCGTGAAGAGATTTGTTATACTAGCTAGCATCCTGAGATATAGAACGTTGCTCTTCGGCGGTTTGGCAATCTCCTCCGTCAAGCAGATCTTCACAATTTCCACCAAGCTGTAACGTACACGACTGCGTCTCCTTTGACTCTGAGGTAAATTGGTCTCGAGAACTTTCGCACTGGTCCGCATTCAAAGACAAATCCTCCAAACTTCTGCAAATTTGCAGTCTGGAAAATTGCGTCTCCGTCGACTGAGAATGTAACTCGTCCAGGAAAGCCTGATACTGCTTAAAACCTTGGCACGCAGTAGCGGATTGCCCTTCAGGACGAAGTTGTTTGAGCAGAGACTCATATTTGCTAACCATGTCTGCTTGTGCCTCTGTCTCCACGGATCCAGGTCTGAGACGCCTGAGGAGCTGGATGGCTTGGTGGGCGGTGAGGCCGAGCTTCTTGACCAGGTAACAGGAGATTACCGTACCGGTTCTGCCCCTGCCTG
This sequence comes from Littorina saxatilis, assembly GCF_037325665.1. NCBI lineage: Eukaryota > Metazoa > Mollusca > Gastropoda > Littorinimorpha > Littorinidae > Littorina > Littorina saxatilis. Next base: position 22,791,384 of record NC_090249.1, read on the forward strand.
CCGCACAGTGCACAGCTACACTCTGCAACGAAATGAACACGAAGATGAGGGGGGGGGGGGGGGGGAACAGAAAGAGGAACAGACTTAGAATGAAGGATGCGGGACAGCCAAGACTCACGACTCAAGACTCAAGACTCAAAATGTTACTGTCCTTATAAAAACAAGAAAAATGATCATGCAGTGTTGGGCGGCAATTGTCCTTGTTTTGTTTTTTATAAGGACAGTAACATTTTGAGTCTTGAGTCTTGAGTCTTGGCTGTCGCGCATCCATCCACAGAGGCATAATATCCCTCCCCTGCGGTAGCCCGCTTTCCTCTTTTCTTCTCTTTTAACCATCTACAGTCGGGGTCACACCCGGGAACATGCCCCTAATGATTTACCGTGAGGGCGTTGAACAACACTTATCATCAGGAAAGATGCATACAATGAGCTACATTGCCAGATACTCTAGGACATAACTATGGTCATAACCAAACCCGATCTGTCTTTTTCGACCAGTTTATATGTTAAATTTTGTTAAACTCTTACTTTTACCATCATCACCTTAGCTTTGTATAACGACTTCTGTAACTTGTGGAGTGATTTGAAATCGTTTTATTTCAGCATAGATCAGCGCATTGTGACTTTTGATCACACTGTGACGTTACTGGTCACCTGTTTGCAGTCTTCAGCCTGCTCCATCACCTCCACGAACCGAAGGACTTGCTCCATGGTAGGAGGGGTGAAGTCCACCATCTTCAGAAGGACCACCTCGAAGTCTGCCGAGAGAATAGACTAATGAAGAGAAGATAAAGAGAAGGACGGGTTTGGTGCTCAGCACAAGGCCAACTGCAAAGACGTGCACATTGTACAGACAAAGGGAACATTACAAATCAAGGAAGCATTTCAATGGTTTTCATTTATTTATATTTTCCTTGTTTCAGAGAACAGAGGGGGTATTTTTATGTTATTTATAAAGCTAGCTAGCATTGACTTTGTCAAATGACATTACAATTGCACCACTGGAAGGCATTACACTGCATTAACAACATTGCACGAAGACCGACAACCCCGTTTGAGTTTAAGCAGATTAATCGAATTAATTGCGCTTGGAGGACATCATCGCCATCTTCTCTGATAAGTCGTTTTGATATTTGTATTGTTGTTTCATTTTTTTTTAACCTGTTGAAGACCTTTAGGTCGAAACGTTGTTCATTGTCATGTGTTTGTATATTTCGTTGCGAGTCCAGTATATTAGGTATTACTCTTAGATTAATCGAAAATGTCAAACGATATTTCGGCCGGGCCCGCATACTAATAAAATAATTAAACAAACAACCATTCAGCAAACGAACCAACCAATAAACAAACAAAACTGCTGCATGCACCTGCAAAGAGAATCTGCTGCCACGAAAACGCATACAAACAGATTTCGCAGATGATATTGGTATAAACCTCTTCTTCTCTAACCTTGAATGTCCTCTGCGGGAAGGTCATGCTCAGCGGTCAAGGTCACGATGCAGGTCACGCCCTGGTTGCGAAGGTAACGCAGATGTTCTGACCTTCCTGGATACGCGCATGCGCACAGCAAGTCATCTATCACCCAGGAGAAGTTCCGGGGCATCTCTATATCATCCAGACTTTGTGTAGCGGCCATGGTAGTGATACAAGTGAAATAGTCAGATGGACGTGGCGAAGTTTTCGTGACGCGAGTATTGTGCTAATTGTGCAAAACAACTGATGAGGCAGAGGCCGGGGTAGCAGCGGTCGACCTCTGATCGAGACTCCGTGACTAGAAGTATTTTGCTTTAATCTGCGGGGGAAGGGTCTGGAAAAAATGGGCAGGATTTGAAGCCAGAAAGCAAGCACAAAAACAAACAACATTAAAGTTTGACAAGTCAGAAAGTAAACTAAAACACGAGCTAGAAAACAAACAAGCATATTCAAACCACACATCGTTGGTCCTCCGTCCACATTCATTCGTACAAATTAAACTCATTACTGAGCATATGCCTTACCCCTGCCCTCACCAGCATCACACACAGACACACAGACACACACACACACACACACACACACACACACACACACACACACACACACACACACACACACATAAACAATGAAGCGAACACAGAACCGAACGAAGGAACGAATAAACGAACCAACAAAATCGCAAGCAAGTAAGCCACCAAACAAATACACACAAAAAAGGAAATAGTTATGTTGGCTTTTGCTGTGTCAAGACCCTAAGTTTTTGATTTTTCACTTTTTGTGTAACCTTGCCTTTTTCATTCATACATTTGTTATCATTGCATAACATGATAAAACATAATTTAAAACAGAAATTAAAAAGAAGAAAAAAAGAGCAAGAATGAATTCATGGACTTCAACGCATTTTGCTGTCGGCTGCTTTTCTCATGGGAAACCGCATTCGATTTCTAATGGGCAACTGTTGATGGAATTTCCCGCTTGAAACGGGTGAGTGCAATTCCCTCGACTGCGGTAAAGAACGTCAGGGCTCCCCATAGTGCGCGTCCCTGCGTCATATACGCACTAGAAGCCGAAATCACGTACTGGAAGTTCCTTGAGAGGGTCCCGGGACGCACTAAACATATAGAGCGGGTCCCGGGACGCGCTAGATTGACGCTATCGTACTCTCGTACGCTATAACGTCACGCTCATAAGATAATTGCCTATGTCATTTTTTGATGTTTTGAGAAAAACGCAAAAAACTTTCTTTGGTTTCTGAACAATCTGCCTATCATATTTTAGTTATAAGTTGCAAATTGCCTATCTGGAGCTGTTACCACGGGATGAACGTGAGATAAAGAGCTGACAGCAACATTTTCAATGAACAAAACTGCATAACAACTCACAAAGAGCTGTTGCATACCGTCACATTATCAAAACAAGTCTTCCGGTAT
>NC_090249.1:22799289-22831789 GCF_037325665.1 Littorina saxatilis
TTTCAGAGCTTGTTTTTAATCCAAATATAAGATATTTATATATTTTTGGAATCAGGAAATGATGAAGAATAAGATGAAATGCTGAAATGCAATACCGAAGTCCGGCCTTCATCGAAGATTGCTTGGCCAAAATTTCAATCAATTTGATTGAAAAATGAGGGTGTGACAGTGCCGCCTCAACTTTTACAAAAAGCCGGATATGACGTCATCAAAGACATTTATCGAAAAAAAGAAAAAAACGTCCGGGGATATCATTCCCAGGAACTCTCATGTAAAATGTCATAAAGATCGGTCCGGTAGTTTAGTCTGAATCGCTCTACACACACACACGCACAGACAGACAGACAGACACACACACACACACACACACACGTACCTATAGTGTGGATGGTTACCTAAGAGGCGGCACTGGGTGTAGTGCCTTTCTAGTGCACTTGCACTACAACAGCACTGGGTGCAGTACTCGCTCCGGCATCGAAGAATTTTGCACTAAAAAATGCACAAAATTTGACCTATTTCGTCGCCTATAGAGGACGGAAAGAATGTCATTTTGAACATTGTTATGACATTCTTTCCGTCAAAAAAGTCAATTTAACGGTGTTAAATGAAGCGACCATCCACACAATTAGGTTGCCATCCAGAGTTTAGGTTGCCATCCACGTGTGGATGGTTGCCTTATGGTGATTTAGGCAACCAAACCTGTGGAAACATGGGTACACACACACACACACATACCTAAAGTGTTGATGGTTACCTAAGAGGCGGCACTGGGTGTAGTGCCTTTCTAGTGCACTTGCACTACAACAGCACTGGGTGCAGTACTCGCTCCGGCATCGAAGAATTTTGCACTAAAAAATGCACAAAATTTGACCTATTTCGTCGCCTATAGAGGACGGAAAGAATGTCATTTTGAACATTGTTATGACATTCTTTCCGTCAAAAAAGTCAATTTAACGGTGTTAAATGAAGCGACCATCCACACAATTAGGTTGCCATCCAGAGTTTAGGTTGCCATCCACGTGTGGATGGTTGCCTTATGGTGATTTAGGCAACCAAACCTGTGGAAACATGGGTACACACACACACACACACACACACACACACACACACACACACACACACACACACACACACACACACACACACACACATACACCACGACCCTCGTCTCGATTCCCCCTCTATGTTAAAACATTTAGTCAAAACTTGACTAAATGTAAAAAGATACCCCCCCCCCCCCCCCCCCAAAAAAAAAAAAAAAAAAAAAAAAAAAAACAACAACAACAACAACAACAGCGAGCGGCAACAGAAAAATAAACAAATATGCAACAAACAAAAAGGGGTCGGGGTGGATGGGGAGGGGGGAGGGGGGAGGAAGGCAGAAAGGGATGGGGGGAAGGGGAGGGGAGGGAAGGGTAAGGTTGGAGGGTGGCAGGTGCCGGTTAATCGCGCTTATCGACCTTTAACGTTTTCTCACGCGAGTGCGCATCCTGAACGGCGATTGGTTCAAGGGAAGTAATCTGGTCCTTTTTCGGTCAAGTAAGCTATACGATTATTTCCCTTGGAAAGCGAGTCTTCCCTTCAGCCAGTTCATTCCGGGTTTCTTTTACCTCATCACTGTAGCAGCATTTGGTAATAGCAGAGACGACTATTTGACCCCTCTGATGATCAAATACGTGAAATTAACTAATGTCTATAAAATAAATTGGTTAATTGTATTTCAAAGACAGCAACTGACAACACTGTTGCCGTGCAACTACCTGTGACAACCGCGACTGACTCGGTGACTAACAAAAATACTCATGCAAAGGATGATCAGGTTATGGCATTGTCAGAGCCACGAAGTTCAAATTACTCTAGATCATTGAACTTGACATCCGCAACAATCCGACCCACATTTATTTGTTCCGTCCGAGCTGGTCAGTTTAAGTCCTTCGATGGGCTGTCGGAGGCTGGTCAGTCTCAGAATAGGCGCCAGAAACTCTTACAAATGTTTTTGTGCTTTATTTTTAAAACTACTTCAGTACGTGTTGCTGAATTTGTTTAGTCGGATATATTTGCATATTATCACTTTGCTCGGCCCAGAATAGCCTCCCTACTCAGGGCCGGACCGAATGAGTTGTAAGGGGGGGGGGGGGTTCCTCCTTTTTTGGGGGGGCAAATCAGCGAAGTGGCGAAGCCACAAGCGCGCGCAGGCGCGCGAACTAGGGGGCTCGGGGGCATGCTCCCCCGGAAAATTTTTGAAAAACGGTTAAAATCTGTGCAATCTGGTGCATTCTGGGCCTTGTTTTGAGGGTTAAGAGCAGCATTGTTTTGGTGCTAAAACTAGTAAAAAAAAAAAAAAAAAAAACACTCAAAGCAAGGTACATGCTTTTTCCAGGGGTGGGGTTCCGGAACCCCTGGAACCCCCCCCTGGGTCCGGCCCTGCTACTCCAAAATCTACGCCAGAAGCAGTGTATGTTAACACTTCAGAAAAAACCCGTTTTTTCGCGGTTTTGAGCATCAGTGTCATTTGCCGCCTTTGGACACATTAAGCAATTGAAATTCTCGGAGATGTGTGAAACTGACATAATTATGTGACAACACGCGTACATACGCCAATATCTCAGTGAAAACGACCTATTCTTTCTCACCTATCTTTTTCATTCAGATTACACAGTCGATCAGCTGTCGGTGAAAAAAAGAAGACTATTGACTCAAGAAATGTCAATGACATCATTTAATGTAATTTAAAAAAAGAGAGAGAGAGAGAGAGAGAGAGAGAGAGAGAGAGAGAGAGAGAGAGAGAGAGAGAGAGAGAGAGAGAGAGAGAGAGAGAGAGAGAGAGAGAGAGAGAGAACTCGAACTCGAACTCGAACTCGAAAACTTTATTAACCGAGGGATGATAGCATTAGGTCCATATGGTCCTTTCTTACAGCTAGTCCCTGACTAGCTGTAAGAAAGAGAGAGAGAGAGAGAGAGAGAGAGAGAGAGAGAGAGAGAGAGAGAGAGAGAGAGAGAGAGAGAGAGAGAGAGAGAGAGAGAGAGAGATATTACGTACCGAGCAACATCATCAGTAAGTGGTGAAACATTAGTGAAATAGCACAGAATGGAAATGGTTATGCACAGCTGGTACACTAGTTGGAATATGCCACCACATACGATGCTGAGGGATGTCGTGCGTGTCAAACACATCGACATTTTGTTGTGTAAATGTATAACGTGAGAATTAACTCGGATATTCAACACAATCATCATGGGGTATGTGTGTTATGTTTCGACATCCATCTCTTTATCCTGACACACTACTTAACGGCACATGCCGTCCTTCCCGTGTAAACAGTTTGTTTACATCCCCCCCCCCCTCTCTCTCTCTCTCTCACACACACACACGTGACACACACACACACACACGTGACACACACGCACGCACAGGCTCACTGTCAGGCACACACACACACACACACCCTCCATGCAGGATAAACTTGACATATGTCAGTATTTGAAATGACTTACCGCTGTCTCCACCCATCCCCGACGTAAAACTGACTGTCTTCAGTTCCCAACAACACAACGAGAGAACTGGAAAGCAGAATCTTTCCGACTGGGTTTTAATTCGGCAGGTGATGCTTAAAGGCACAGTGCAGCTCACAGCCTTCGTTTTGCGTTTTTGTTGCAGCTGAGTGCATTTACAGTTCAAAAATCCTCCTATGGTAGTAAAACAAATCCAAAACTACCCAACGACGACATCTCTGAAGCTCGACAGTTTCTTGTTCACGCGAGTGCATAAATTAACCTAGTTATTACGTGGTGTTTGGTCGGAGTTCGATTCAACTGAGTGATTCCGGCCTACATTTTGTTTTACACAAACTCATGATGACGTCTAACATAGATTGCTAGTGACGTGTCTTTTTGTGCATGATGTGGTAATCTACCTGATCTAAATTTAGATCCAAAAATAGGTCAAGACCAGCCGGGTCCGAGCACAGGCGGAAGGTATCGTCCACTGGACTACTACTATCACAGAAAGACTACAAGGTACGTCACTCACCTTCGAGTCTTCTGTGTTGTTGGAGTCGCTTCCTGGGGAAAAATATTGTTCAAGACGGTTTGCCTCTTCCTACAGTCTGTGTAAGGTCAAATAAATACAGTTGAATGATTGTTTGAACTGTATGTACCTTTAATTTTCAGCTTCCGTTCGCTGCATCATCGAATATCCTGTTATTAACCAATGAACGCTGGTATGCATATTCGGTGCGGATGCATGATTTGAAACGAAGTGGATCTTAGCGGCTCGCAAACAAAGATTCGTCCAAATGATGGTTAAAAACAACCTGCAAGGGACGAAAGCTGAAAATTAAAGGTACGTTCAGTTCAAACAATCCTTCAACAGTATTTATTTGACCTTACACAGACTGTAGGAAGAGGCAAACCGTCTTGAACAATATTTTTCCCCAGGAAGCGACTCCAAGAACACAGAAGACTCGAAGGTGAGTGACGTACCTTGTAGTCTTTCTGTGATAGTAGTAGTCCAGTGGACGATACCTTCCGCCTGTGGTCCGAGTACGAAATTAATTCGTAAAAAAATCGCAGTTCTTGACTTTTTGGGTGCAAGTCAATGAAACTTAGTAGTTCTTCTAACGGATATAGTTGCCTGAGGTATGACTAAAAGCCCCAGGGGCTCCGTGCACCTGGATTTGACAAGTTCAGTACCTTTAAAGGCACAGTACGCCTCCCGTAAACCATCACAGATACTGTCAGGCTTTTACACACAGTACAAACACCCTTTCGTTTAAACATTCACCGCTTGAGAACATCCCAGGTGAGTGTTTAAATAAAAGGGTGTTTGTACTGTGTGTAAAAGCCTGACAGTATATGTGATGGTTTACGGGAGGCTTACTGTGCCTTTTTAAAGGCAGATACTGTCAGGCTTTTACACTCAGTACAAACACCCTTCCATTTGAACGCTCACCGAACGGGAACAATCTGGCTGCTTTCCGTCGAGAGTGAGACATTTTCAAAGAATTTATTTTCGTGGACCGTCTGATCTACAATCAGGCGCCTCGTTTTGGCGCTAGAACTAACTTTTAAAATCTAAACAATAAACTGACAGCTTGTTACACAAACATTCTTAACTCATAAAACATTTCTTTTTTCATCAAGACAAGATCAGTACAATTCGAAGTTTTGAAAGTTTTAAAAAAGATAGCCCGGAAGCAGGGTCACGAAAGGTCGTGTCTCAAAGCAGACGATTTTTCTGCATAGCGCTCGCTTTCTTTGAAGCCAGCCGCCGCCGACAAGTTCGTGTGACTCGCAGCCGTTTGTTGCGTTTTAGAATCAGAGGTACACAATAACGTGCTATTGCAGATACAGCCAGTCGCATTGAAATCACAAACTGACGTGTAAATTGTGAAAAAAAAGGAAAGTGGATCACATGGGTTCACGATGGCTCAGAGGTTAGATAAACCACGAAATCTGGTGTGTGGTTTACGCGAGCTAAATAGCAATAAACGAACTGTTTCATTTATTGCAAGTGTGTTCCATAAGGTTAGAACTGCTTTTTTCATGGGAAGATTTAAATCGTTTTGTAAACCATTTGATACATACTGGGGCTTTAAATATTCTTCTTTTTCTTCAGCGTTCGACGGGCAGGCCATGCATGATTAAACATAAAGAATGATACCCCCCTTTGTGACACTGAAGGAGAAAAAAAGAGTATCCACAGTGACTTTACGCTTGGTTTGCTACATCCCTGTGTCACGTGCACAGGTCCTTGAAAAGGTTACCTTTTTTCAATTGATACGATTTATTCAGACATGTATAAGACAGAAAAACGCATTAATACATGTAAAGCCTCTAACTGACTAAGCACAAAGAGCGATCTATATCTGCTATAATTGGGTATACTGTAACCCATGCTCTAGAAAACAATGTTAAAGGTGGTCGTCTACATTTTTGCTTTTTTTCAATAATCTTATGGTTAGATTTCGCTAAAAAGTTATGTCAGATGATGAATGAACCATGGGGAAAAGAGTTACAGAAACTGCAAAATAATATGTAAAAAAAAGATTTTATTTTTGGGTAGCGTGACTCACGCTTCCAATATTTTGTTTTCTGTTTGCTGAGAACATGTGCTTTGCCTAAAAATACTGACCAATCAAATTCATGTCACTATGCTTATAGCCACGCCCAAACTAAGTGCAGCAACAGTTTGACGCTGGAGCGCTGTCCACGTTTTTTTTAAACGCACGAAATGCACGGGATTTGAGAGGAGTTTTGCGCTTGGCATTTTCCAAATAAGGTAATACATTGTACTACGTTGCAAGCCCCTGGAGCAAATTTTTGATTAGTGCTTTTGTGAACAAGAAACAATTCGGACAAGTGGCTCTATCCCATCTCCCCCTTTCCCCGTCGCGATATAACCTTCGCGCGCGGTTGAAAACGACGTTAAACACCAAACAATGAAAGAAGAAGAAAGTTATCTTTTCACTCCCAAACCAGGACCATGTGCCTGTGGTTTCCATGCACATAAAATACATAAAGCATTGACAGTTAACAGACTGTGGAATAAATGAATGCTTGTCAACTAAACTTGTGTCACACCACTGCTCTTCATTTTTGATAGAACAGTTGAACCTGTCCTGGTTACCACCCTTCGATAACGCCACACCATCCCAAAGGATCGCTACCAAACTTTATTTTCTTTATAATTCACCTTTCCATATCAATTACCCGCCTATCCATAACAGGTCTTTTGGTCAATCTTGGGTGGTCATTGTAAACAGGTTTGACTGTATGTAATATCAATATAACTTTGAGCAGAAGTGTTTGCAGCTCCATCAATACAACACAGTACAAATGCTGGGTTAAACTGACAATATTTGTAGAAAAGAATGTAAAAATTAATGTGGTACATGTACAATGAAAAGAACAAGATCTTTGAAAGTTTGTACTGAAAAGTTCCAGTTAAAGTGTGTGTGTGCACATGTGTGTGTGTACATGTGTGTGCGTGTGTTTGTAAGTGTGTCTGCTTACAGATTTGAGTGTCTCATACATACTCCATCCTGAACTCAGGTAAAATGAGTTACTTCCCTTCGGGTCTCATTTAGTAACATGATTATCAGAATGACACTGACTGACTATTAGGGTTTAACGTCCTCTTAGACCAACTGGTCTATATTGGGACAGGTATTGGTAATACGTTGAAGATATGGTGTGATACTTTGATTCGAACAAGCCCGCTGTGGCTGTCTTCTTCGACACACCAGCATTGGGTTTGTCTCGTCAAAGTATCGAAATACGATCATGATAATCGGAGACGAGAGATGATGCATGTCTTCGTGTTTTCCAAGCCCTGAGACTTTCGCTGTGAACGTGGGATCTTTTTCGTGCGCATGTGTGCACACGGGGGTGTTCGGACACCGAAGAGAGTCTGCACAAAGTCAGTCGACTCCGAGAAATAAATCTCTCGCCGAACGTGGGGATCGAACCCACGCTGATAGCGACCAACTGGCTACAAAGCCAGCGCGCTACCAACTGAGCTACGTCCCCGCCCCAGAATGACACATACTCATGCCAACACACACACACACACACACACACACACACACACACTCTAACACACAACAACAACCAGTATGACACTGACCAAAGCTTTTTTTTTTTCTGTGTTTGCACCAGTTTATATTGCAACTACCCACCACAGAAACACTGACAAAATGGAGAATATGTGTGTAATTTTAATGTGACCCAAACTGCACTCAATGAATCATTAGACACATTCAGCAGTTTCCTTTGTGACTATATACAGTCATATACTTCTGCTATAAACATTCTTCACGCCATGCCTAATCTGCTGAAGTGTTCTAGCAAGGAGTAAGGTAATAAACACTAATCAATTAATGTTTATGAAGTTGTCAAATTTGGTTTTTCGTTTAGGATGGGTTAAAACTGGTCTCTTTTATAACATTTTAACACATAAATGTAACCGAGTATTGTGATGAAACCAGTCCGTAACCGGTTCTTCCACTACCGTAAGTACAAGCAAAGACTCATTTTCATACTGCATGGCACGAAATTGCATATTTTTATTAGTTTGTTTAGTTTTTTTAATTCTGGTCTGGAAAAAACAACAACAATCTGGCACAAAACCGTGCTTCTTGGGTAAAAGTTACATGTAAATGCATGTGAATAAAAGATTTGTACATAAAAAGTGAATAGAAAATAATAATCTCATATATGAAACCTCATCAGATCAGCTGGGAAAAGTGTCACTGTAAGTAGCACACACAAACTTTTTGCAGAATTTGTTTTCTGTTTACATAAAAAAAAAAAAAGACAAATCGAGCACAGGCATGTACAAGTGTTGAATTATCGCTGGTTATCACATAGATCATGCAATAAATAGCAATCAAGGGCATCATGTGCCTTGGCAAGTTAGCAGCTGACAATATCAAAGGATTAAATATGTTAAAACAACAGAGAAAGCTCAGCCCTGGATTTACTGATTTGAAAGCCTTCTGGTTGTCACCTGAAAAACTGCCAACAAACCTCCAACACACAGGCTTAGGTTCTAGGCAGTATACTTTCTTGCGGAAAGAGAGATAAAGAGAGAGAGATAGAACGAATGAGAGAGAGAGAGAATAGGGGGAGAGCAAGTTAGAGAGAGGGAGAGAGAGAGAGAGAGGGGGGGGGGGAGAAAGATTTGTTTTTTTCAAAGACAGTAACATACAAGTAAAATATTAAAGAAAATTGGTAGCGCGGTACTGAGGGCAACACATGTTATGACTTACCAGTATGACTAGGGAGCCAAAAAGCAGACTACCACAGGGACTCATGTGAAGACATAATACAGAGGCAGTCAAGATTATTGTCAACGTAACGTACACAATTGTAACCTGCAGTAGTTTGGTTAGATTAGGCACAAAAAAAAAAAATAGGTGTGGTTACGGTAACATAGCCAAAAAAAATAGGGTAGGAAGGTAGGCAATCACTTTTTTTTTTTTAACTTTTTTTTTTTAATGTGTACAAATTAAACCTACTTGACATGGAAATAAGTGTGCGACTCGAGCGCTTTCGCTTTCATTGCGTTTTCTGCACTCGTTTTTTTGTTGTTGACAAATGTAATAAAAAGTTATAGGGTCGGGCCCTAAAAATAGGGTAGGTCGGGTTACCGTAACCACACCTATTTTTTTTTAGGCCTTACAATGACATTCAAAACAATTTATAAATAAATATATCCCTTTCAGTTTTTGCCTGTCTTCCGTCACTTTTAGTTTGGGTTGGCATGTGAGTGTATGATGCAGCTATGTATGCACGTACACAAGTGTGCTTTTATGTGTGTGAGTTTATGTGCATACTTGGGCACCCAGTCTTATACACATGTACACATTCTTACATGCATGTATGCTTGTTCGGTGGGTACGCCCGAGATCTGAATATGAGGTTTACTTTTACCCAGAGCCTGCATGCCAATGTACGCGCTGTATGCTTTCTCCGCACACACCACCAGAAGTCCCCCAAGATACCTTATCCTCCCTGTGCAAAAGATTATGTAAATCACCACATGTTTTTAAATAGTAGGAGAGCGTCCATCTGATTGGCCACATACCAACATCAGCAACCAGGTTGCTTCCTATGCAAAGTGTAAACTCTTATGCTGAATAAATTCAGCAGGTTAACACGCAGTGTCAGTTACAAAACTGTTCCTGTTTTAGCAGGTCAACACTCAATGTCAGTTCTAAAGTTGAAAAGAAAAGAAAAGGCTATCATATCGTATGGCGCTGCATAACATACACAGCAGAGTTATAACTATAGTTGTTTGTCCCGATCGCAAAATAAAGCCGATCGGAAGCCTGGAACATTCTCCGCCTGACCTTTTGAAAAGCTTGGCCTGGGTAAAGGGGCTCTTACTCTACCAGACAACTCACAGTCCTGATAGAATCATTTTCGGAAAACGTCTATTCATCAGGTTGACACAGAGTTTCAGTTAAACAATTATTTCAGCAGTGTGACACTCAGTGCTAGTTCTACAGTACAATATCAATTCCGCAGATTGACAATCAGTGTCAGTTACAAAATTAATTGAGCAAGTGTCCGAGTGGATGGATGCCCTATTAAGCTTGTCCTACGTAAAACCCTGGAGAGGTGTGTAACTGTCTGTGTGATCCTTTAAACGGGGAGGTATACAGGTATCTTGAAGCTATGGCAAACTTATCAGTCTTCTTCTTCTGCGTTCGTGGGCTGAAACTCCCACGTACACTCGTGATTTTGCACGAGTGGAATTTTACGTGTATGACCGTTCTTACCCCGCCATTTAGGCAGCCATACGCCGCTTTCGGTGGAAGCATGCTGGGTATTTTCGTGTTTCTATAACCCACCGAACTCTGACATGGATTACAGGATCTTTTCCGTGCGCACTTGGTCTTATGCTTGCGTGTACACACGAAGGGGGATAAGCCACTAGCAGGTCTGCACATAAGTTGACCTGGGAGATCGGAAAAATCTCCACACTTAACCCACCAGGCGGCCGCGGCTCGAACCCTCGACCTTCCGATTAAGAGGCCGACGTCTTACCACCCCGCCACAGCGCCCGTCATCAGTCTTCTAAATGAGAGACTCCATAGCTCAGTTGATAGAGTACTGGCCTTGTGATCCGCGAGATACAGGATCAAAGCCGGGCCAGGCACAGGTCAACTTTATATGCAGACTCATTTGTATCCATGTCCCATCCCAATGTCACCACTGTGGCATGAAAAAGACCTCTGCAAGAAGTGCAGGAGGCTGATTAAACCTAAACATGCACACATCTGGGTAGCATAGCTGTTAATTGCTGCTAGCTTTCCACTGGGCGGATTAGTGACTTGAATTTCCCAGCAACGGGACAATGAAATAATGAAAATGAAAGGAAAGAAAAAAGCGCTCCTCCATGCCTTATCACTATTTCAGCACAAACAAGAACACAAATTCAGTTGTTTTTCTGTGTATTATCATATCTTTTAAATCTGTTTGGACAAAACAAACTGTAAAATATAAAACACTTTACATAACAAAATCTAAATAAACCAAAAAGCACCTTGAAGAAAAGAACCGGTGGTATCCTGAGTGTGAGATTCAAATATCTACCAATATATTTGTAAAAAAGACATTTCTCAGCAGGTAAAGCAGTATCAAATACAAATGAAAACTGACACATACACACTTTTAAACCATGCATGCACATGTATTATTAACTGCTCATGCACATATGAGTATCAGAAGATATGAACAGTGTACACAGTGGATTTCTTTCAGTGTGCATACAATTAACAAAGAACTGAAAGCTGTGTTGTGACTTAATCCAGACTAATATATAGATCATAATGCCTGGGTACCTGAAGATATTTTGTTACACCAAAAGAAAAATGAAAAAAAGAGGGCAAATGAAAAAGAAAAAAAAAGCTACATGCCCCATTTGTGGCAGAAAGACGTTATGTTATTTTATTTTTTTTAATTTGTTAGCACTCAGCTGAACAAATCAAACGGTTAATGTTAAAAAAAAAAAAATATGGTGGGATATAGTAATAAATTAACAAATCTTACCCTAATAAAGCAAGACAGGAGAGACAAAATATCACAGCAACATTATTCGCATATTTTACAAATGACATCCCTCCCCCCCCCCCCCCCCTCCCCCCCAAAGGGTTTGTAAAGATAACTGAAAGTAATCTGACTAAAATAAACAGTACAGACACCTTGTGACTGAGAATCATGAGTTATAGTGATATTGTTAATTAATCTGTTTATTCATTACACCAAGTATGCACGATCTAAAGTGCCTGAGTAATATGTACAATGAAGCCATACACACAAACAGATAGAGGTGAAAATGAAAAGCAAGTACATGTATAAGCTAATGCATGCCTCATAAACTTTCTGCAAACTTCAATTTCCAAAAATGGCTAAGTATGACATGCACTCAAAAATTGGCCCTTATAAAGCAGGTATGGTTTTACTTTAACGCATACACACAAGTGCTCACTAGAATCATGTCCTTTAAAATGTGTGCAGAAACAAATGTCTTCAGATACAGGGATACCCGAGCTAAGCTACATTTTGCTGAGTGAAATGAAAAGTTAGAATGGACTACAAGATGCTCATTGTGCAAGGGACACAACCCACCCTGAAAATGTATGAAGATACCTACTTAACCAATACAACCTGACAAATCAGAAAAAAGACTAACAACAGTATTTCAAACTTGTTGGTGCTGAATTACATACAATTACAAGGCTTGAGTGAGATACTAACAACGGCAAAGTAAATATATATATATGAAATATATTTTCATGATGCCACTTTGACACTGTCATAGAGAATTAACAAGATTTTATGTAAAGAGAAAGCCCGGGTTTACTTTTTTTGGACAATTTTGGAATAGCATCAAATGTTAAAGTGCTACTGTTTTTACCACTTACACAGCTCAACCTCTTAATTACTGCTTTACTGCTAGTTTACACACACATGAAGCTTAAGACAATTTTTTTCTTATTGCTTCATCAGAAACAGTATAACGAACAAATAGATGTCCACAGGAGGCTTGCGCAGTGTGTTTACAATTGGATTACAGCCCTGTCTTTTTGTCTGAAAAAGTGAGATATCTAACAATATCTAAAAAAAAAAGTTGTCAGAAAAAGATCTTTTACTGCTAAACACAAGAGTAGTTTTTCTCTCTCAACTAAAATTGTTTCTTTTTTTACACACCACCCAGAGCAGTTTGACTTTAGAGCTTAGCAACGGCATCATGTGAGGAGAAACAGGCAGCAGCAAAATCCAGGCAAGCTTTGGCGTAGACCTCAGGGTGCTCTTTAAAGTGAGCAACATGCTTTGAGTCATCCCAACAAATGCTCTTCACCATCAGCCCCTTTTCCTTGCGAGCAGCCATCGCCTCTTCTACGTCTTCCGCAAAGATAACCTGATCAGACGTGGAATACAAAAACAGTTGCGGACACTCAGTGGGGTCTTCACAGATGCTGTCAAATAGCTGAAAGCCCTTTTCCGAACCTATGTCAACGGGCAGCAAACGAAGCAGGATACGAGTGACAAACAGGTACACAAGCAGGCAAAAGCCTAGCAGATAACGGAAAATTGTGCTAAAGTGCAGCGTAGTCATGAAGGCCTTGACTGCGTTCAGAATCCTGCGCTTGCCAGGGCAGCTGTCGAAGATGACGCCTCGAACAAACAGCTTGTTGTAGTTGGGAGATTCTGGGGTGTTGATGAGCGCGATGATCTGGTTGTAGACCATGCAGCCCCCATTGCTGAATACATGGAAGATGAGGGGGTTGTTGGTGATGTTGTTCTCTGCCAGGACATCCAGAAACCCCTCAGCCGCTTGCCCAACTTTGTGCGACTGGAAGAACAGCGCCTGGGACTGCATGCTCACTTTAACAGTGATGAACCTGCACACAGATGACTATATATGTGTGTTACTCAACTTACTGTGTGTTGTGTGTGTGTGTGTGCCTGCATGCGCATACTTGGAGTTTATGTTGTACCCTTTTTTCAGGGTGGGTGGGGAAGAGCTGGGGAGCTAGGGCAGAGAGATGTGTGGAACACACATACATGTTTGCGTGGGACGGCAACAAAAACACATGTCAATCCTTTCCCATGCTGTTGCAGGGATCGCATCAATGCACGATTTTAGTGTATTTGATGCATTTGAAAATTCCCTGGCGTGTATTTCAAAACGTCACCCATGGAATATGCAAAAATAATGTGCCTCTCTTTCTCCAATGCTAATCTGTAATCCTTCATGGAAAATACATACACTTAGCTTTCATTTCATACAACTCAAAACACAGCTGCTGTTCTGTGATTACTGCATCTCTTTCAATTCATCGAACGTCGGTCCAGCATGCACAAGTCAGTACTGACGCAGATTATGCCTTGTGCGTTTTTTTAAATTTTTATTTTAAACTTTTAAAGCTAGTGCAATCACTGTTCTGTCAGTGTCATTGACGAAATATTAAAAGCGCACACACACACACCCAAACATACACGTCATACTGCCGGGCTTTTCATCACAACTTCTTCCCACACGTCCTCCCACACAATGTGTCACACACACACCTATCGAAACTGTACTATATATAGCTGTCTCTTGTAATTTGTAAATGTTGTATTTATTTTGTTGTTTTTTGTTTTCTTTCTTTATTTATTTGGTGTTTAACGTCGTTTTCAACCACGAAGGTTAGACTATATCGCGACGGGGTTTTTTGTTTTGCTCTCACGCTTTGCAAGTATGAAGTAATCAACACTCCTCAGTTAACTGTTTAAAAAAAAAAGTCGAGAATTCATGATTACCAAAAAAGAAGATGAAATAAGGAATTTCACTATCTTACCCTTTCTTCTCGTAAACAGCGGCGTATTTTGACAGATGTTTTTCCTGACACCCGGCCCATCCTAGCAGAACAACAACAGGGGGAAGGTCCTCAGCTTCGCTCCTGTGGATGATTTCGAATGAGTTTTTCTCGTCCTCCTCTTCATTTGGGCTTCTGTTTTCTGGAAACTGGATGGAACATTTAAACAATTGCTCAGCCATCCCTGCTCTGGGTGGAGGTTGACTGGGATGAGGCTGTCACGGTTGCTGGACCTTCCGTTTCAGGATTTTTTTCGTGGTGTCGTTTGTAGTGATGTCATTCGGGGGGTATCATTATTGTTATTCTTGCGTACTGTCAAGACAACACACATAGTACACAACGAGTCTTTTTTTAATTTTTATTAAATATAACACTAATTTGATTTAACCCAAGATAAATTTGGCAGAATGAACGACGTAACTTTCAATTTGAGATGACCTACTCAAATGGAAAATGCACTTTCAAAATACTAAACACTCCCTGTAACCTATGACCTCAAGGCTCGGGCAGTGTCGGTGAGCCGTTGAACAGCAAGCTGTGTGTAGGCCCTACTGTGTGATATGAGTCCTCGCTAGTAATTCAAGTTATTGATCAATAGAAAGAAAAAAAATCACAAAAGAATTAGGAGCTGAGTATAAAAAAAACGAAGACAGCACATGAAGTTGAAACTTATGAAGAAGTTCATAATAATGTCAGTCAGTGCCAGCTATGTGCACGGGTTACTAGCCTATATATATACGTGTGTGTCACTGACTGTGTGTGTGTGTGTGTGTGTGTGTGTACGCCTGTTTGTTGTTTGTGTATGTCAGTGTGTGTGCGTGCTCGCGTGCGACACTGTGCTGTGTCAGCCTGTGCCGCAGTGTCAGTCACCGCCGTCAGTGTGTGTGTGATGTGTCACGGTCAGTGTGGCTCACTCAGGCCACAAGGCTAAGCGGTGTGTGTGTGGAAGGGGGGGGGGGGGGTAAGTGGGAAGAAGCTAAAAAAGAAGAAGGGTATGGGTTTTTGTAGCTCAGTGTCCACTCATGCTCTTTTAAATGTCGCCTGCAGTGCACTGCCGGATACATGATGGGAGATCATTGCATGCCGCTCTTGACTTGACTCTGTGTGTGTGTGTGTGTGTGGAGGGGGGGGGGGGGGGGGTGCGTGCGTGCTTAGGTGTGTCAAGTTATGTGTGCGTATGCGATGGTGTTCCATAATTATGTATAACGAATTCTGTGATTGTATTTGATAGACATAAACTGTGTGAATGTGCATCTTGTACGTGATTATGTTTTATTTACTTGTAGATTTTTAAAATATATTTTTTTCTTCTCCCAATGTTGTCTGTACATGATTTATTCAGTTGTGCGTTTAGTATCTGCAGCATGACATTGTCCGGCCAAAGTGGATGTTTACGGTCAGCACGGTCATTGTATCTGAATGGTCACTATTCGTTCATCACAAGTGGCTATTATATATGATACTGTGACAACAATTACGCGTTTATATATATGTAACTGTTGTAAGTTTATTGTTATGTTATTTTGCTAGTATGTATTTGATGTTAAAAAGTATGTTTTTATTCATTGTTAATATGATTTAAAGCGCGGAGAGCATAAAGCCCTGTGGTCGGTTTGCGCCATAGGCTATAACGGCTGTCATTGTTACTTATTATCATTTCTTCTATTATTCTCAATGCCGTTGTTGGGATGCTTGTGTCCATTCTTGCACGATTATGAGTGTGACGATCCCTTCTGCCAATCCGGCGCAATCCAAACAAATGTTGTTGGTTCTCAGTCAGTGAATTTTGATTCTTTCTCTGTTCTGCTCATTGTGTCGGTCAGTCTCAGGCCGTATATTTATACACAGCTGACCGTTCCGGCCATCGCCGCGCTCTCAGTCAGTCATTCCTGTCATAACTGAATATCCAGCCATGGCTTATAATTAATGTTATGTGAAAACACACACACACAAACCCACACACCCCAAAAAATATACACACTGAGACACACACACATGTACACACTTACATGTACACTCACACACAAACACACACAGACATACACACACACACACAAACACACACAAACACACTCACACTAACACACCACACACACATACACACACAAACCCTCACATACACCGACACCCACACACCCTGAACACATACAAACACTCAGTGGCTCACAGCGGCACTCAGTGAGACACACTGATACAGCAAACAGGCTCACACACACACACACACACTGACAAACACACACACACACACACACGGCACAACCATACACACATATCGTTACTCGCCCCCCCCCCCCCCCCACCTCCTGAGTTTTGTAATACTGCTAGATTTTGAATGAGTTATTTATTTAAAACACATGTACTGTGTGATTGATAGTCATATTGCTTATGTCGATCACACTGTTTCTTATCCCAAATCTCAGATCGTGAGCCAAACTGATTTCACGGGAAGAACTGTACGTGCCTTTAGTATTCGGGTTTCCTGACCCCCCTGCACCAGATCGGTCAATTGTCCTTGTTTTGATCCAAATTTATCTTCTTAAATTTAATTTTTGGAAGGTGTATAGGCCTAAGGTGAAGTTTCTTGGCTCAGATTGCACCAGATTGCTCCATCTTCATTGTTTGTATCAACATTGTTTTGGGGGGGGAGGGGGGAACGTCATGCTCCCCTGACCCCCCGAGGAGGTTCAACGCTTCGCGCCTTCAGCTAAACGCTTCGCCGTAGTCGAATTGTCCCTAAATGAAATTTGGAAACCCCCCTTAAAAAAGATGTGATCCGCCGCTGTACCCCTTGTCTCTTTGAAAAGTCTATTATCTGTAAGGCATTGTGACCGGTGCAAAAACGTCGAAGATCATCACAGGGCTTTAAGTAAGTGGATTCCACTGTTCATAGTTTGCCCCACAGTCAAGTCATAGCAGATTAATTAACCACGGGGTACCATTACTGATACTGCCGTTTTGTTGCTGTCTTTGTCAGATTTTACAAATGATGTAGATACTTGGAATGAAGCATGTTGAGCAAATTATGTTCTTGTTGATAAAACCAAATCAGGTTCTATAGTGACTGCTGTGCTTACATCACATTCACGCTTTGCAACTCACACGCTTTGCAACTCACACCCATCTCCGATGCTCCCCAGCATGTCGTAAGAGGCGACTAACGGATTCTGTTTCTCTTTTTACCCTTGTTAAGTGTTTCTTGTATAGAATATAGTCAATGTTTGTAAAGATTTTAGTCAAGCAGTATGTAAGAAATGTTAAGTCCTTTGTACTGGAAACTTGCATTCTCCCAGTAAGGTAATATTGTACTACGTTGCAAGCCCCTGGAGCAATTTTTTGATTAGTGCTTTTGTGAACAAGAAACAATTAACAAGTGGCTCTATCCCATCTCCCCCCTTCCCCGTCGCGATATAACCTTCGTGGTTGAAAACGAAGTTAAACACCAAATAAAGAAAGAACACACCCATCTCGGGGTCATTCTCAAACAGCAGAACAGGAGTGCGTGTAAAACAAACGCAAAGATTTTAATGACAGCTGTGCGTTCATACATCCAATTCACAGTGAAGACATCCAAATGCACTTGTTTGCACAATAATGGTTCAACTTGACAAAAAAAAACAAGACAGACAAATAGCCAAATACACAGAAAAAACCCACCTTATTGTAATTATACCAGAACACATAAGTTAAGTCCAATGTAATGTGTTCTGAAGGTATTCATGTTTTTGATTTTATTGTCCTGACAACTTTCCATTCACTTTTTTCCCACAGTTTTTCTCTACTTCTTACACTCGGCCTTTGAGAAATTTTGTGACACTTATTGAAAACCCACTGACCGAAGGTAAAATATGTATACATCTGACTGGCACAACCCCCATTTTTAAAATCTTGTGTGGCAAGTATCTCTTCACCAAATTATACTTGGCAATGATTTCAAACTTAAATGCTTGTACTTATTAAGGCTTCACTTTGGTTTCAATCTGTAGAATATTTTCTCTCAGGACTTTTGAACACTGCGCTGTTGGTTCTAAATGTTATTGCTTTCCAAGCTTGAACTGTAACTAGTGTCAGTGTAAAGTGAGATCATTATTATGTCCGGCTCGTTATTTCACTGCAGCTTTAACAATACTGCTTTGACATATTCTGCAGCACACTTTTTACACAAGAGATGGTTCTAGAAAATACGTTTCAATCTCTTCTTCGCATAAACAATTAAACAGTTCTATAAGAAAAACAACAAACCAACATCCTTACAAAAACAGGAAAACTTCTCTGTGACATTGGACAAGAAATCCTTAACTCCATACTTTTACAGACCAAAAGCAAAGTTACAGAAAAACGTTTCTGTAAAGCCCCCCCCCCCCTCCCATACAACAAATAATAAAAACACTTTAATACATACACTCACACCCATGTACACATGATGCACAATGCTCTGACAATGACAACAAATTGGATACATGTGTTCTCCGCGTATTCAACAAGTGGAAACTGTAACTCTAATACTTTACAGCTTGCAGCTACAGGCGTGATGTGAACTATGTCTACCTTTGGTTATTGATATCTACAATGATATGTACAGTATATTGTGACATACACAAATAACGGCAATGAACTAAGGCAAAACTGGACTAAAAAGCAGCTAGGTATAATCGATGTAATTTCACGAAACAAAGTAACCTTGTGGAATGCTCAGATTTCTTGAAGATATGCATTCTTTCAAACAAAACGAAAGTGCGCTTGGCAAGTGTTTAGTACGTCACAAAACTTAAGTCAAGAACACACGTGTTCAAACACCACTAAGTATAGGATGTAATAAGTACATTATGTATGCTGGTCGACTGCCAGAAATGAGGCACACACACTTAATTTTCAAACAAAGCGCAGCTCATTTGCAGAGCCTTTACTGTAGCAATTCTATACGTTTTGGTCAAGACTATTCGTATGCGAAGCAAACAGAAGAAACAGCAGACGATTAAGAATGAACTGTGCTGTTTTGTGAATTTCATGCTTTACTGACAATGAAATGGGTGCATGTGAGGTGCTCAATAATCACAAAAGTTGTCTTGAATTTAATTAACGAATGTAATTAATACTCTAGCTACCAATGCATGCTAGAATCCTGTAATTAACACATAATTCTAGCGTGCAGTAGCTGGACCATTAATTTCGTAGCAGTGTAAGAGCTTCAGCAGCACTCCATCACATAACAGTATTTTAATGCCAAGTGCGTAGTATTTGTTGTCATGGTGCAGTGGGACCCCTTTTCAGACCCCCTTCACCATTTTAAGACCCTGCTTTCTGGGATTATCTGTTCATAACTTCTAAGGTCAGACAGCACTCCCCTATTACATTTTCGTTTCGTTTCCTTATATTTTTAGGCAAACAACCACCCCTCCTTTCTAAATCATTTACTTGGTACTTAAATCGGGCAATTCCACACATTTTGTTCTTGCAAGCTGCCTTCTATATTTCATTTTCCCAAGTGCAAAGTATTTGTTCAGCGTACGTGCATGCTTTTCATGACTCTGAAAAGTACAGACTTAGCAAATGTAACAACGGCATTCGTTCTTGCAGGATCATCATTTTCTCAAACTGTTGCAGATATGACAAAAAGATGTTGGCTTGTGCTTTAAGTGATGTTTTTCAGTTTCCGTGGTATATATTACATGGTGTTTATAAAAGACAAAGATAAGATGACAATGAATGATTAGGTGACTGCACCTAAATTCAACAACAACTGCTGCAACCTTTTGCAATGATCACACACTTACACTGAATGGAAAAGGCCTATGGATGATGCACATTTTATTCATGAATATGCATCAGCATAAAGGTTTGCGTGATAAAAATGTCAAATAGCGTACACATTTGCACGTGCTCATCATTGGTAGACTCGCTGATATCATAGCATACACTTCTACACAGGCATTACTTAATTGAAGCACGCTAACATCGCTTTCAGACGCTCGGAACATCTCAGAAGTAGACGAGACGAACGAAGAAGAAACAATCAGCAACCAAAGTCAAGCAGCTATGAAGATTACACTAGCTGCATGGTCTTACCTCAGGCGTATATCTTTATTGATAATCATTAAAAAAAAAGTCACGCTTACACTGTAGTATTATACTCTATTCAGTCACACAGTGAAGTTTCTAATTCTTTTATCCAGAAATACAGTGGTATCTGTGACTTGTAAGCCCCTCTGATGAAAAGGACACCTCCCAAGAAAGGACAGTCTGTTGTCCCTTTTACTATTGACTTGTTCCAGAATGGACCGGCAGTGACAGACCACCTGTAATGTGGGGACACATTTGGCTGATCCCAAGCAAAGAGTGTCCTTTCCTCGTAGGTACAACTGTACTCTAAACACTGCAGCCATCAGCAATGAAAACAACATTCCACGATCCTAAATGCATCCCCGCTTTCTGAACTATGTGACCATTTGGCACAACCACAGGATAGCTCTTCGTGGTCTGCAAAATGTAATGGTACAGAGGACGCCACTCAATGCCACGGTCTTGGTTTCACAGACGACCCAACGTGATATTAGCAGGTATGTGACAACGAGTGATAGAGATAACCTTAACTATAGCCTTGGTATGTCAAGCTGTTGATTTTACCCAACAGTCACACAATATCAGCCATGGACAAAATACGGCAATTAAACAAATGGGTTACATTACTCGCGACGAGAAATAACTCAGCAGTGACATCCAGTGGCGTTGACTGCACTAATTACATTTATGATGACCCTTTGTCCCTCGTTTTATCTTTTGTTTTGTCTGGCACAACAAGGATAATCAAATCACATCTTGAACAGCAGAAAGTGGTTTCCGTGATGAAACAAAAAAGAATGAGCTTTATTTCACTCTCTTCAAAATACAACACAGGCTCGAATATACAGTTGGTAAGACATTCCTAAGACAGGACTTTCATGATTGAAATGTGACAGCAATTCCAGCTGAACTAACTTAGCACATGATCTTGGTTAGTTTGCCATGTCGTTGCAGAGAACAAGATCTTTGAAGCGGTCTCTGTTGCACCAGAACATTTTATCCTCACTTTGGTCGAGTACTCTCAGACAGTAACTATAATGTTCCGAGCCTGAACACACTCTCCAGAAGAGTCAAGGTTACAGAACTGAAATGATGTGACCTTGAGAAAGGTCACTTTTACGTAGCACTCGGGTAGCTCCACACTTCATAAATTATACATTCACTTTCAGCCAGGTCACTTATACTTCGGCAATGACGTTCGTTCAAACTCCGAATAACAGGTTAAGATCAAATACACCAAGCAGCAAGGTCAAGGTCATACACAAGCAGCAAGGTCACGTTTCCTTACCCTCTCCAAGTTACTATTAAGGTCAAGGTGCACAGTCGAACCTGCTGTAAACGAATAACCGATAACCACAAGCTAACACTTTTTTGTGTAAGTGACACATGCATTTTAATACCACCTTTGTATCTGGCCAAAAGTACACAATGCAAGTAAACTGCACACTTCTTGGTACTTAATGCCTTCCATAATGGCAACTGTTGCTACGACTGGTGATGGGCGGCTGGGCCTCTAAACATCCTTCTTTCAATTTGTTTTTCTCTGGTTTACGTTTTCTCTGTATTTTTCCAATATTTGAGAGTGAGACAAAATATCAAGAAACAGTCGATTACAGCAGGTTCAACGCTCCCACCCAAAACCTCCCGCGCGCACACACTCACACACACAATCCCAAGGCGGCAGCTGCCGGACACAGACAGACATCACATCAGCCTCTGGCAGTGGGTGACGCAACACAGGGGGGTCGAGAGGCTTAGGCGTCCGGCACTACTTGGGCCCGCCGTCCGCGTCCGCCGTGAGCATCTGGTAGAGACACTGGTCGTTCATGCAGCCCGTGATGAACTCCTCCTTGGTCAGCACGCCGTCGTTGTTGGTGTCCATCTTGCTGAAGATCTTGAGCGTGCGCTCCTTGGGCGTGTCGATGTTGACGTCCGTGATGGCGTTGCCCAGCATGTTGTAGATGGCCTGCAACCATAGAGAGGAAAATGCTACAGTTTGTCAATGGGGATAATTGTGCCTGAAACCATAGAGGAGGACATGCTACAGTGTGTCAATGGGGATAACTGTGCCTGCAACCATAGAGGGGTAAATTCTAGTTTGTGAATGGGGATCATTGTGTCTGCAACCATAGAGGGGTGAATTCTACAGTTTGTCAATTGGGATCATTGTGTCTGCAACCATAGAGGGATACATTCTACAGTTTGTCAATGGGGATGATTGTGCCTGCAACCATAGAGGTGGCCGGGGAAATGCTATAGTTTGTCAATGGGTATAATTGTCACAGATGACAAAAGACTAGACAAGAAAGTTCTTGGAATGCCGAAGTTTAATTCAAGACCGTCGATCTTCAAGACCCAGCAGCATGTCGAATGCGCAAATACAGAAATGTTCAATACGATGCGCTGGTATTAAGACTGTTATCAATTTCTGTGTGTGCGAGTTGTAAGTCGCACACATACGCTGTCACGGGAATTGTAGACGAGGTGACAGAGAACCGCTCAGGTTTTTACACTGCTGAACTTGTGTCCAGTTAAAGCGTTTGCCCCGTATGCTTGGCCACAACAGAAAAGAACATTCAAGTTGCTACGATTAGTGTGTGTGTGTGTGTTTTTTTTTTAAGGAAAGCACAGAGGGAGAAAATCATGATCATGCATATTTCCTGGGAAAGATTCCATTATGTTTCGAAATGAGAAACTAAAAAAACCAAGAAATTCCTAGGAGGTAGGAAAAACACCCCCGTCAAAGGGAAATAACCTTCTCAGTTGGTGGCAGTGACTGAGGACTGAGTGAGAATGGTTATTTCCCTTTGACCATGAAGATGTCCCTGTGTAAGTCCTTGTATAATTTTAATCCACCAATAACTCCCTAACCATGTGTTTGACTGGTCCCAATTTTTGTAAGGACCGTCTCAGGAATGTATAGAACCTGTTCACCAAGTTTGGTGACGATCGGTCCGTTCATTCTTGAGATCTGTATGCGAACACAAACACACAAACACCCAAACAAACACCCAAACAAACACCCAAACAAACACATCGAGCGAAACCTATACACACCCCTATACCGGGGGTGTAAAAAAAAAAGTAATACGCAAACAGGACCGTCATGACGAAGGATAGCAAAGAACCGGAAGCATTGCGTTACAAGGGAAGCAATCCACTCTAATCGTGATGCAAACCCCCAAAATGTAGTTGCTTCCCTTCCCTTGTTACTCGTCTCTCTGAGAACGGCAATGGTCTCGGTGGGAGATGTATTTGAATAGTTAGTTAGTTGTTGCTTTTTGGGTCCAGCGGACCATATAGGCCAGATCAGGACCCCATGTATTTGAATGGGATGTGGGAAGTTTTTCAGCTTATATAAAGCCAGGCATGGTACTGAAGGAATGGCAGTTTCAGCTGAAATAAAGCCGGGGGTCCAGGGGGCCGTTCAGGCCCCCTTGCGGGGTCAAGGGGCAGCGCCCCTTGTGGGGGTCAGGGGGCAACGCCCCCTGAAGCTGACGACTTTTTACTTATTCAAATGTGTTTAGTGCCCTCTCCTTGAAGCTGAGAGGGATATAAGTGAAAGATAACAAGGCTTGAGTAAGAAAAAATAATAATCTCAAGTCAATCAGCAGATTTTTTTTTTTTAATTTTTTTTTTTCGGCTTTTCGTTTTCGGCGGATTTCCGCCGATCGGCGGAAGAGTACCATGCCTGAAAGCAACAACAACAACAACAACATCACGGCTATCACCTCGGGAGGTCGTGGGTTCGAACCCCGGCCGGGTCATACCTAAGACTTTAAAATTGGCAATCTAGTGGCTGCTCCGCCTGGCGTCTGGCATTATGGGGTTAGTGCTAGGACTGGTTGGTCCGGTGTCAGAATAATGTGACTGGGTGAGACATGAAGCCTGTGCTGCGACTTCTGTCTTGTGTGTGGCGCACGTTATATGTCAAAGCAGCACCGCCCTGATATGGCTGATATGGTCGGCTGGGCGTTAAGCAAACAAACAAACAAACAAACACGGTCATCACCAAAGAAAAGAATCTGTCTCAACTCTATTGAAGTGACGTTACTTCCCGATCTACAGCCTCGTTAGTCAAACGTCAAAATGGCTTGTGAGGGAGGTCTTCATGCAAACGCACTCAGTCACCTCATTACATTCTCTTCAGTTTGTCTCTCTCCCAGCAGTTCTTCATTCCAATCTCTACTCAACTCTACCAGCTTTATCCAAAGTGGACAGCAAACTTTGACCGTAATGAGAACGCTAACGGCAGTAGTGGTGGTAGTAATGTGTACCACACGCAAGCAAATCAATTCTGGAGCGGTAATGAAAACACACACACACACACACATTTACACACAGAACGGGCAGTTTTTACACGCACCGGCACACACACACACACACACAAACGCTCACTCATATATACAGTACACACACACACACACACACACACACACACACACACATAAACACACACACACACAGAACGGGCAGTTTCTATATATCGACCCTGACCTTTTCACTATACGTTAAAATGCTTCGCTCACAAACAATTACACCAAAGGCTACCCCCAGAGTGAAGTGAAATCACCAACATCAGTAATCAAGCATTCTTTCCTATACGACCAGTCCCCAGAGTGAAAAGTTTCTGGACGCATTTTTAAAAACCACCAAACAAACAACTTTGCCCCGAAAGCTAAAGCAGAGGCCGCTTCCCAATAATAACTTTGCGGCCCTGCAGACTAATAACCAATTCCCAGTCCTCGAAAATGTCGCCTCCGCCAAATGATAAAAGATCGCCTCCACGTGATCAAAATGTTTGCCCTCCAACTAATAAGCTCTGGAGTCCCAATGGCAAAGAATTATGATGTCTGTGGGTCGACGATGAATAAATTCCAGATTTTATCAGGACCGATGCCAGACACTATCTATGCCCGTTGGGGGCGAGCTCTGGACCTCAAGGGGGAGTGGGAAGGGGGGGGGGGGGAGGGCGGGAGGAGTATAGATGAGAAGAGAGGGGGAAGAGGGAGAGAACAAGCTGGGGGCTTGTGGGTAAAGATGCAGTCTATTAGTATAGCCTTGATTATTGATCCAACATCCGGGGCCTCTGCCACGGGAATTCAATATGCATATTTATCAGCATGGGGCAAATCGAGACTCTCTGGTTTTCTAAAGCCGTTGGGAAAAAGGGAGGTTATGGTCTGCATTAGTTTGAGGGCTTACCACTAGTTCTGATTTTTTTCAAGCATTGGGGTTTGACTTTAAAGCCATTTATTTTCCAGATCATGTTATTGTATGCCAACCATGAACGACTCAGTTGAAATTTATTATGAATGCGGTTTTTTTCAAATTTTTGTGATGGAAGATAAAGTGGAATCGTTCGACATTTGCCCGTCATGATAACCATCCTCGCTAAAAAATGATAGCAGAGAAAAAAACATATGGAAGGGTGGCGGTTGGATAATAGTTGTAGCCTGCAAATACACTTTGTAAAGTTCAATTTACCTGCTCTTGATGTCTTCTCCTTTTTTGAACGTCTCTCCCTGTCTTTCCCTCCCTCCCTCTCCCTCCCATCTCTCCCTCCCTTCCCCACCATCTCTCTCCATCCCCTTCCGGCACCGAGTGTGTGTGTGAGTGTGTGTATGTGTGTGTGTGTGCGTGTGTGTGTGTGTGTGTGTGTGTGTGTTTGTGTGTTTGTGTGTGCGTGCGTGCGTGCGTGCGTGCGTGTCCGCGTGTGTGCGTGTCCGCGTGTCCGCGTGCGTGAATGCAATGAGTCATATAGACGGGATGCCCTCCTGAGCGGTAAGGCGTCCGCCCCGTGATCGGGAGGTCGTGGGTTCGAATCCCGGCCGGGTCATACATAAGACTTTAAAATTGGCAATCTAGTGGCTGCGCCGCCTGGCGTCTAGCAATATTGCTATTTCATATGTTACGTGGATTTCCATTGGTCAATTGGGCAAAACTGAGCTCATTGTAAAAGTGATATCGACGACATTTCCGTCGATATCAGTTTTGATATCGACGACCTCTTTATTGCTCCCCCACTTCAAAAACAAAAACACCTGAATTTAAAAACAAACAAATATGTAATGATCCCAGAATTTAGTTGAGCAAGTGACTAAAAACTTTTTGAAAGAAAAGACATTTTTAAATACTGAAAAGTACAAGAAAAGAGTGAACAAAAAGAAATAATAATCAGAGGGAGGGATATGGAACAGCCAAAACTGAGACAAATACTTTTGTAATTTCTTTACAGTAAATACAAAATGTCCAGAGAATTAGCAATATATCTAACACTAGAATGAATACCCGCTTCGCCGGGTAGCCGGCTTCGCCGGGAAGAAGTACTTAGAGCCGAACAATGGACCCGCCAAGCTTAGGTCCCTCCCAGATTCGTGGAATGGGAACAGCACGAAAATGATTCAGTGGCCATAATGCCATTCCTGACCATATCGAGTCCCATCCTTGTCGACGAATGTAACCGTGTTAATCACCTTTGGAGGCGAACTCCACTCAAACAGGACTGAGCAAGTTAGAGCTTATCTCTAAGCCCTTATGAACTGTTATGGCTTCTCAAAGGAAGGCCAGTACATAAAATTACACAAAAGCCGCCAGACCACATCACAAACAGAACTGAACAATGCACAGGTGTTCCTCACATAGAGACACACACACACACACACACACACACACACACACACACACACAAACACAGAGAAGCCGTATCTATAGAGAGATAGATGACAGTGTATTTTTCGCGTGGCTATAAATTGATTCGACCTTTGCACTTTTACAGTGAGGATAATTTACGGGTCCAATTTACGTTCTGGACACTGCGGTGACCTTCTAAAAATAGTAACAGAACGGGGAATATCCGAAGATGCCGCCTTCATACAAAAGTGCACCATACGAAGGAAGGGAGGTAAACGCTGAAAACATGGAGAAGATGAGAAGATAAGGAAGAGTTACTTATAATGGTGAAATGAACACAAAAACCAAATTCGGTTCAGCGCTGCGCGCTGAGAGCACGTGTTGAAATATCTCATCGATGATATTGTGTCCGGGGTGTAGCTGAATACGGTGTCCAAATTTGAAAAAGATCCACCGAGAACTTTGGCTTTGGTGTGTCGGTATGGGGGCCCGGGTAGCTGAGGTGGAACCAAAATCGGTTCAGCGCTGCGCGCTGAGAGCACGTATTGAAATATCTCATCGACCAGATTTTGTGCAGGGTGTATCTGAATATGGACACCAAATTTGAAGCAGATCCATCGAGAACTTTGGCCGTGCATGGCGATCAATCACACACACACACACACACACACACACACACACACACAGACACAAGTCGTATATATATATAGATTGACTGACTGTGTGATGATATCTTCTGCTATTGGTCTGTTTCGACAGTGATATCAAAATCTCGACCTCCTGTCTCGATTGTGATATCACTGTCTCAACAGACCATAGCAGAAGATATCACACAGTCCGTCAATATTGGGTATTATGGGGTAGGCTAAGTGCTAGGACTGGTTGGTCCGGTGTCAGAATAATGTGACTGGGTGAGACATGAAGCCTGTGCTGCGACTTCTGTCTTGTGTGTGGCGCACGTTATATGTCAAAGCAGCACCGCCCTCATATGGCCCTTCGTGGTCGGCTGGGCGTTAAGCAAACAAACAAACAAACAAACAAACCTCCTGAGCGAACCGGTTAGGCAATTGTTGAAGGTTTCCTTTTCTTTGAGAGGTACCAAGATCACTTACGTGGTTTTTGTTTTCCTTCAACAGCATAACAACTCTCTAAAAAGCACTGTTTGGCGAGATCACTGAAGACGGTCGTGAAAGGAGTGAGTGCGGCGAGGAGAGATTTCAAGAGAGGTGGGAATGGAGGCCCCCGGGATAGGAAAAGGGTTAAGAAAAAAGTAACAAGCCACCAAACCCAGCAAGCACATGGCCCGTTCTGCGTGCAACCAGCGGAACTTACGACCATGCACGAAACCCGGGCCCGTAACGAAGACCTTCACCGGCCCATCTAATCAGTGATCGTATTCCCGCTTTACGCCTGCAAGCCAGCCTCCCAGCGGGCCGGGGCGACATCATGGGCACATTAAACGTCAGCGGGAGAAATCGAAGACTTGTTCCAGCGGCCATCGGATGAAGTGCAGCTTGGGACATTAAGGACTGTGGGTGCAATCACCGTGTTACTCAACCGCGTGGCAGCCATGACCATTTTGTCTCGCCGCGGCCACACGGCCCCGGGGAGAGCCGAGTCTGAACCGGAAGCGGGTTGCCCTAACCAAGACAAAATGGCAGCCTGGGATTGTATGACAGGGTGTGTATCGAGCCGATGCACCTATACCTCCCCCAATTCCATAACCCTCTCAACCTTCTCAGTTCTCGCGGAATCCTCCTGCAACGGCCCCTATGCCATGGTGGGGCGGCGAAAGGGAAATGGGGCGAAGTGGATGTGAACCCTAGATGGGCTAAGCTCTAACGCCAAAACGAGATTAGGAGTAGCTTGTGACACGTAATATATGTAAGTTTGCGATTTATTATCTTAAACCAACAGAAGCTGCTCCCTAAAGCGTTGCCGGGGAAAACCCAAATCACTCTACCACACACCAGGGATGCTGAACCAGCTTGAGTGAGGGATGTGGTTTCGCTTTCCTTCATGAAGTAGACGTACATGAAAAGCTGTACAGTGTACAGGATCAGGACTCGGTGACATATATGTACTAAAGACGAGAGATTGACAATAACCCGATTTAGCCCCAGGTGATGTTCACCGTCACATTGATTGAATCACAAAATAATGGTCGCTCTTCTTTCCGAATGTGACTTCGTTCCAACGGTCTTAATAATATGCCGAGATATTTGATCTTCAGTGCGGGTCTACGGACGGAAACTGACAACGACCAAACACTACAAAGAGGCAAACGAAGACGGCACAGAGCTTGACAAAAAAAAAGGTTACAGCAGTGGGGCTGCCGAACCGAACACTAAGAGGGGAAACCCATCAAGATCTGCGCGCACGATTTGACTAAGTTTGTCGAAGATGACCGAGTGTTTGCGTGCACGCGTTCCTACGTGCGCGCCCTGAAGATGCCAGCAACACTAACAGTAATTTTTTATTAGAAGAGACTTGAGTTATTCGTGCCAGCAACTTCCATCATATTATATAGCTCTGGCTTTTATCTCACAACCATAAGACTGTCTTATCGAGGTCATAAACACGGGTTCTGATAGCATAAGCAAAAGCCCATGAAGGCACTCTGAAGGCAGACATGGCCACTTGATGGATAATCTCGCATATAAACATGCGCTCTAGTGATGCATATAGACCGGCGGCAGCATAGATATAACGACGTGCACATAATTATCTTCATCCCGTTTGTGGCCTCTCTTTTTTTTATATTTAGTCAAGTTTTGACTAAATATTTTAACATCGAGGGGGAATCGAAACGAGGGTCGTGGTGTATGTGCGTGTGTCTGTCTGTCTGTGTGTGTGTGTGTGTAGAGCGATTCAGACTAAACCACTGGACCGATCTTTATGAAATTTGACATGAGAGTTCCTGGGTATGAAATCCCCGAATGTTTTTTTCATTTTTTTGATAAATGTCTTTGATGACGTCATATCCGGCTTTTCGTGAAAGTTGAGGCGGCACTGTCACGCCCTCATTTTTCAACCAAATTGGTTGAAATTTTGGTCAAGTACTCTTCGACGAAGCCCGGGGTTCGGTATTGCATTTCAGCTTGGTGGCTTAAAAATTAATTAATGACTTTGGTCATTAAAAATCTGAAAATTGTAAAAAAAAATAAAAATTTATAAAACGATCCAAATTTACGTTTATCTTATTCTCCATCATTTGCTGATTCCAAAAACATATAAATATGTTATATTCGGATTAAAAACAAGCTCTGAAAATTAAATATATAAAAATTATTATCCAATTTTTTTTTTCGAAATCAATTTAAAAACACTTTCATCTTATTCCTTGTCGGTTCCTGATTCCAAAAATATATAGATATGATATGTTTGGATTAAAAACACGCTCAGAAAGTTAAAACGAAGAGAGGTACAGAAAAGCGTGCTATGCAGCATAGCGTAACCACTACCCCGCTCTTCTTGTCAATTTCACTGCCTATGCCGTGAGCGGTGGACCACGAGTATACGGTCTTGCTGCGTTGCATTGCGTTCAGTTTCATTCTGTGAGTTCGACAGCTACTTGACTAAATATTGTATTTTCGCCTTACGCGACTTGTTTTAGATTTGTCTTGGCTTATCAGCTAAGCATAGTTATGCAAGTTCTTACATGTTCTTGTTGTGCATGTTGATAGCTCTAAATAAATTTTTAAAAAAGAAGCTGAGCACACACACACACACACACACACACACACACACACGCACGCACGCACGCACGCACACACACACACACACACACACACACACACACACACACACACACACACAGTGACACACACACACACTCTCTCTATGCATCTCTCTCTCTCTCTCTCTCTCTCTCTCTCTGTCTGCAAGGTATGTCTACGTTGTCCCCTTTCCATCCAACCACTGACCCTAAACGCAACCTCGATGTAACTCGTGAACTGTTTCTTATCTCTGCTCCACAAAATAATGATACCGTTATTTTCAACATATAACAAGGGCAAGGGGCCAGCTGGTTCTTGACTTTGTCTACTTCAGACATGATATCAGAACTTCCATTTGCTCTTCTAGAATCTTCCTTGGGAAAAGTCTACATATCAGTTTCATCAACCACTCCTCTGCCAGCAGTATCACACATGTTGAAGGATTGACTGAAATGATGCGTGGGTTTGCCATTTTCGTGGGTGACGATGCCGACGTCCTAATCGGAACCATCACCCCTCCCCGAGATATTTATCTCTACTGCGAAACCAAACTTTTCCTCGCTTCCCTCTAAACACAAAACCTGGCACCACCACCTACTTCGATAATTATACACAACTTCTCTGATTTATCAATGGTACCATCAATATCAAAAATGTACGTGTGGAAGGACCAGAGCTGGGAGTGTCGTTTATGGCCGATACCATTTTGCAGACCCAGTTGGGCTTATCCTGGGGGTTGCCCTTGTAGGAGGTCATATCAACATCCCCCTCCCACCCATACTCCCTTACCAAGACTCCGTCTTCAACATCAGAAAATGTCATCCGTCTTCGAAAATCTACCTTACTGATAGCTTTGCATTGCGGGTTGACAAAATAGTGCCGTAGCCGTCAGTATCGTTCAATAGCTCAGTTGGTAGCGCGCTGGATTTGTATTCAGTTGGCCGCTGTCAGCGTGAGTTCAAACCCACGTTCGGCGGAAATTTATTTCTCAGGGTCAACTTTGTGTGCAGACTCTCTTCGGTGTCCGAACACCCCCCGTGTACACTACATTGGGGTGTGCACGTTAAAGATCCCACGATTGACAAAAGGGTCTTTCCTGGCAAAATTGCTTAGGCACAGTTAATAATTGTCTACCTATACCCGTGTGACTTGGAATAATAGGCCGTGAAAGGTAAATATGCGCCGAAATGGCTGCAATCTACTGGCCGTATACAATTTCATCTCACACGGCATCATTGCAGAGCGCCTAGAACTGTACCCACGGAATATGCGCGATATAAGCGTCCTATTGATTGATTGATTGATTGAATGCTGAAATTTCGAGTCAAGCTACTTCTTGAAGGAGGCGAAAGTCATTCTGTCGGATCTTTTGACAGCCAGTCCTCGACTGGTTGCCTTTTTACTCAAGGTAGGCCAATCACTTCTACTATCCAATGTAAGTCCCCTATCCCGCTTAGGTTTGCCCTTTTCAGAAATACTGTGCACGCGGAAGACCAGGTTAAGCTTGTTCTGGGGGTTGGTCCTTGACAGAGACCATGCATTGCTATGACTCCCTTCTTCCTTCGTGGGCTGAAACTCCCACGTACACTTGTGTTTTCGCAAGAGTGGATTTTTACGTGTATGACCGTTTTTACCCCGCTTTCGGAAGAAGCATGCTGGGTATTTTCGTGTTTCTATAACACATCGAACTCTGACATGGATTACAGGATCTTTTCC
>NC_090249.1:22836789-22839846 GCF_037325665.1 Littorina saxatilis
ACACACACACACACACGCACGCACACACACACGCACGCACACACGCACATACACCACGACCCTCGTTTCGATTCCCCCTCGATGTTAAAATATTTAGTCAAAACTTGACTAAATATAACAACAGTATATCCAACCGCTGTGACTGATCACACACAAAAAGCGATTCCCCCACACATTCACAGTCATGCTGTCTAATAGTAGAACACGCTGAGAGATGGAAAGTCGAGAAATGGCGTGAGAAAGACCGCATAATATATAATTACATGTCTGCGGCTTCCCCGTGCTTGTTGGCGCGGGTGGAAATTAATTTGCGTCGAAGGTATGGAATGTTCTGCCGTCAAGCAATAATAAACAAATACCCTGAATCAGGTAGCCTAATCGTCACTAGCCTTACGACGACAGTGGGAAATATTACACATCAAATCGCAGAGTTGAACACAAAACACACAATCTCGCTCTGCCCCCCCCCCCCCCCCCCACCCTTCTCTCTCTCTCTCTCTCTCTCTCTCTCTCTCTCTCTCTCTCTCTCTCTCTCTCTCTCTCTCTCTCTCTCTCTCTCTCTCTCTCTCTCTCTCGTCCTACCTATCACCATTTTCATCTTTCTGACAAGAAGCCGCCGCCACATCTCCTGCACCTGTTCAAGGTATGCAGGGTCGGTAATATCCGCTAGGCAGAAATTAATGGGCTACGATTGCGCTATCTCCGATTGCTTACGGGTGTAGCAATAAAATTCGGCATCTGAGAATTACCAAATAGTTATTGGATCTTCTGTTTTTATGAGTTGTATGAGCTTGCTCTACTCAACTTATTTGCACCTGTCTTTCGCAGGCGGAAACCTTTGGTGCCATGTGCCATGTCTCGTGTCTTTTTAACGCCCGTCTGTTATGATGGGTTTCTTGCTTTTGACGGGTTTTGTTTTCATATAATGCACATTGTAAAAGTGCCAGTACAACAACATGAACAGCACACGCATCTAAAATATATTCGTCATTGTGCGTGTGTGTGTGTGTGTGTGTGTGTGTGTGTGTGTGTGTGTGTGTGTGTGTGTGTGTGTGTGTGTGTGTGTGCGTGTGTGTGCGTGTGCGTGTGCGTGCGTGCGTGCGTTCATGCAACTCATGGTCGGGTTATGGTAAGATGTAAGTCACGATATTATGTTAAGTATATAACAAGTACATAATAGTATATCTCTTCTTCTTGTCGTTCGTCAAGGTTATAATAGTATATTATATCGGTCGA
Organism: Littorina saxatilis; assembly: GCF_037325665.1. Classification (NCBI taxonomy): domain Eukaryota; kingdom Metazoa; phylum Mollusca; class Gastropoda; order Littorinimorpha; family Littorinidae; genus Littorina; species Littorina saxatilis. The sequence continues at coordinate 22,838,026 of NC_090249.1, forward strand.
TTGTACGTTGACAGTTCTTATTTTCCGAATCTGATTGATGCGTTTATAATGACTGCGAATTCGCCCACATTGCCTGTTACAAAGTATACACATTTTTCATGGATCGTCTTTCTGTCTGCCGGTCGCACTGTCCGTCTGCACTCATCTTCCCCCATCTCCTCCACCCACACACCCCCTCCCCTCCTCCGCCCTCTTCTGTAAATTGCAAATTATCGTTTGCAAGCATTGCCATTTATTGGATCTCATCAACGAAACCCAATTGACTTGTTCCGTTCGTTAAATGTAATATTCTCAGTGGCTATCGGATTCAATTGGGAAGAAATCGGCGTGAAGTCAGTTATGCGGTAACTCAGCTCTTTTAAAACAGATCGGGTACAACTAATTTGTATTCTTCAAATTAATCTCAAGCATTGCTTTTAATCAAACAACTCTGAGAAAATCGTGTCGATGTATTTTTGGTAGACTCTGAACCAACTAAAGAATTTAACAAGACAGGTGAAGCAGGTTGAATAAATAATAGAAATTGAATAGGTATAAACAAACGATCTGGAAGAAGTCTCGACGTTGTAAATTCGTGATGGCTTCCCATTACTTTCAGTGTTTCACCGGAAATGAATACGAAAAGAAGAAAGACGAAATCCGGCAGAGTTCTTCAACCCGCTGAGCAATCGTGGACCGGAAAAAAAAAGATGGCGCCAAAAATGAGATTGAGAAATATATTGAATGATTGAAGGTTCAAACACATAAGCCGTTTCCTGGGTCTGCATAAATGATACAGGTAAAATAAATAAAATGATTCTTTTCGATCTGGTCTGAGCCTTGTCCATTATGTCGTTGTTGTGGTGGGGATGATAATGGTTGTTGTTGATAATGATATAAACGACGACGTTGCGTTGACGTTGACGTTGACGTTGACGAAGATGAAGATGAAGATGAAGATGAAGATGAAGATGAAGATGAAGATGATGATGTTGATCATGTTGATGTTGATGTTAATGTTGGCATCACTATATTTACCATTTATTGCGAGTTATTCACCTCTGCTTTCTCCCCCTCACCCCCCCCCCCCCCCAACCCGTTCCGAACCAATCTCATTCTCTCATTCTTCCCCCCCCCCCTCTCTCCATCACGCACACACACACACACACACACACACACACACACACACACACACACACCTGCACCATAACCCACTTCCTCTCACCGGTACCCGTATCGTCCTTTCAGTGTGTGTGTGTGGCGTGCGTGTGTGCGTGCGTGAGTGCGTGCGTGCGTGCGTGCGTGCCTGCGTGTGTGTGTGTGTGTGTGTTTTGGGGGCAATGAGGGGGGAGTGGAAGAGGCAGTTCATGCTACGTTAAAGTCAGACACGGGAGATAAGGAAATTGACCTGAATTGAAAAAACGTCAAAAATCGTTTCTGTTAGGGGGTGATTGAAACCAGTGTGGATCAATGAAACATGAATAAATGCAAAGATTGGTCTTACAGGAGGCGCGGTTTAAACACAGTTGAATAAAGTTACGAGAGAAGAATCGATATTCAATGAAGTTACAAAAAAACACAATGGGACTCAAATTCAGAACAGCACGACTGCTTACGCTGGCACGACCGACCTACACACACACACACACACACACACACACACACACACACACACACACACACACACACACACACACACACACACACACACACACACACACACACACACACACTGTTGTCCGTTTCAAACATAAACACTGACTTTGTCGATACTAATGAGTTGCACACAAACAATCCAACTGAATGCAAATCATTAACTGAACTCAACACATTCTTCGAAAA
>NC_090249.1:22840046-22890046 GCF_037325665.1 Littorina saxatilis
AAATAGAAGAGAATACTGTTATCTAAACTCCTAACATGACAGTTTCTATTCACGACTTGCAGGACCCCGTGACCCAGCATAATCAGCAGACCCAATCAAAAAAGCAAGCAAGGTATGTTGCTGGAACGTGTAATTAGTGACACAACAAAACGTGTTGTCAATAATCAAACATTCCAACAACCTACCTTTCTTGTTTGTTGATTCCGACTTTCGGAACGTTGTCGTTGGCTGTCTATTTGTTTTTGGATTTCAACAAAACCAATGTGAAGGCCATTCGGTTTGTGGGGGGGGGGGGGGAGGAACCAGAACTTCCGGTTTGAAAACACGTGGATAAAACACGTGGAAACTTTACTACAAAATGGATTGTTTGGAAAGACTTATCAGCACACATGTACACCGTAACCTATCTGCAGTCACTCACTTTGCAAAAGTAAATCCTCAGTGAAACGTCCACGCATACAATCCTCCCATGTATGCTTAATCGCGTGGGTAAAATATTTTACCCTTTCCGAATATTCTTCCCGCAAAGACAGCAACAGAATCCTAATCACTTTCAAGCTTAAAGGTACTGTCGAACTTGTCAAATCCAGGTGCACGGAGCCCCTGGGGCTTTTAGTCATACCTCAGGCAGCTATCCGTTAGAAGAACTACCAAGTTTCATTGACTTTGCATCCAAAGAGTCAAGAACTGCGATTTTTTTACGAATTAATTTCGTACTCGGACCCGGCTGGTCTTGGCCTATTTTTGGATCTAAATTTAGATCAGGTGATCACCACATCATGCACAAAAAGACACTTCACTAGCAAACTATGTCAGACGTCATCATGAGTTTGTGAGGCCGGAATCACTCAGTTGAATCGAATTCCGACCAAACACCACGTAATAACTAGGTTAATTTATGCACTCGCGTGAACAAGAAACTGTCGAGCTTCACAGATGTCGTCGTTGGGTAGTTTTGGGTTTGTTTTACTACCATAGGCGGATTTTTGAACTGTAAATGCACTCAGCTGCAACAAAAACGCAAAACGAAGGCTGTGAGCTGCACTGTGCCTTTAAGAAAAAAACGAGAAGCGATATTACGTTCTTTTGTAAAAAAATATATATAAAAAAAATGACGTAATGATACATTTGACGCGACTGGGCCGACACTTTTCTGAATTCCTGTCAAAAAGAACCGGAAGTTTGAATTCCCCTCCAAAAAGGGAAAGCCAAGACTAATACTGGCGGCCACCATGCGCAAAGTCCCAAACCCTACTACAAATCGTGAATAGAAATTTGACTCTCCCATCGGGAAGATTCAGTCATTCTTTTGAATGATGACCTAAAGATTCGGCTACAGAGACGGATCACTCTGGCGTTTCCCAAACTAATATTCCCCACAGTACTAAAGCCTAGGGCGGAACAATCAAGGGTTCCGCTGTCGAGAAGGTTACCTTGCGTGTGGAATGCAAAAAAGTGCCATCAATTTATGATGTTCAAAATGTAACATCATAATTTTTTAAGCAAAAAAGTGCTTATTTCGCAAAATGACGAGATGAATGACTTGATGCCTTACTTCTCCCTACAAGCGAACTGGACAAGCACAAAGAGGCAGATCTATGCGAATTGACAAGTGTTGTGACAAGGGTCCAGAATAGCCAAGGGAATGGTCAAGCAACGGCCATGTCCTTCCGCTCCGCACAGCAGTAACTAACACTAATTAATTAACAGTAATTGGCCCCAAGTCCACGGGCCAAAAGGTTAGCTGACCATCCGATCTCTCCCCCTGGACTCGTCAACAACGACCAGAGCTACTGGAGGTGGTCAAAGTACTGGTCACTTTGGACGACAGCCCAGTGGCCGGTTGCCCACACCCTCTGTATTATTCACCATCCCCTGGACCCGCACCCCCCGATATAATACACGCACAACGGTTGTTGTCTGTGGGGAAATCAGTGTCAACTATACCGTGTTGCCAAACATGTCAACTATACCGTGTTGCCAAACATTTCGACTATACCGTGTTACCAAACATGTCGACTATACCGTGTTGCCAAACATTTCGACTATACCGTGTTGCCAAACATGTCGACTATACCGTGTTGCCAAACATGTCGACTATACCGTGTTGCCAAACATGTCGACTATACCGTGTTGCCAAACATGTCGACTATACTGTGTTGCCAAACATGTCAACTATACCGTGTTGCCAAACATGTCGACTATACTGTGTTGCCAAACATGTGAACTATACCGTGTTGCCAAACATGTCGACTATACCCTCGTGTGTGGAGAGTAACTCGGGCGATGTTTTGTATTGTACGATTCGCCAGTTTAAGTCCGATCTAGTCTGTGGATGATTACGTCACATGGAAGAACAGTGCCGTACTTTTTAGGGTAACAGAGGCATGGATGTCTTTCTTTGTGAAAACCCTTAACAAATAATCTCTTTGTCAGTCCATTCTGACGGAAGAAGATCATTACCACCCTGAAGCCGCCGACTGTCAGACGAAACTTTGACGAAGAACTTGAGTTTGAAAAGTACTTGTCTATCCTGCCGGTTAATTTAGCAAACGCTGTTTTAAAATTTAGAACACTGAATCATAAATTGCCTATAGATACAAAAAGGTAGGACTCTTGGTGTTCCCAGACAAGACAGAATCTGTCACAAATGTTCATCAGGTGACCTTGGGGACGAGTTCCATTATATTTTTGTATGTCCTTTTTTTACCAATTATAGAAAACAGTTGTTACGGTGCTATTATTATGCCCGCCCCAATTCAGTTAAATTCAAAGAGCTTTTTTCCACTACAAAAAAGAGTTTATTGCTAAAACTCGCAAAGTTCATGACACTTGTCATGGACTGTTTGAGAAGCGAGTAAAATTTAATTCTCTATTAGCTTTATACTCCGTTATCTGTTTTGTGTTGTTTGTAATAGTATTTTTGTCCTGATGTTAACTCACCCTCCACCCCCCCCTCCCCCTTCCCCCCATTTCCCATAGTAAAGAAATGTATGTAATCACTTTGCACTTGTAGTGTTTTATTATTATTATTATTATTATTATTATTATTATTATTATTATTATTATTATTATTATTATTTATTATTATTATTGTTGAATTGTTTCTTGTATTGTTTTTGCTCTCCCTCACCCCTCAACTCCCTTTTCTGTACATAGTCTGATTTCTTTTTGTTTTAGTTCCTTTTATTTGGTGTTGAATGAAATGTGTTTTTACTGTGTTTTTTAATTTTCCATGTACCCTCACGGGGTTTTATTGGAATAATAAAACTTGACTTGACTTGACTTGACTTACCAAAACTGGTTGCTGTTGTGTTTTTTGTTTGTTTTGATGTCAAAAGCTGAAAAGGGTATGCCTTTAAAAAAAAAAGAGAAAGAAATTGCACTATGCTCTACTATTTATTGATGGCCGCCCTCTTTCTTCAATTAGCTGAGGGCGGTGAACATGTGTCGTTGTTTGCCGTTCTCATGAAACATAAGTAATCAATTTATCCACTTGATTATATTCACAACAGGGACCTATCACTCTTCTTTGCATGTTTTTATGCCTACGGATTTTCAAATACACTGCAACACATGTAACCCAAATTCAACATGTGCCCGTACAATACTGCTTCTCATATGAAAACATTGCTTCGGCCATGTTGATTTTGATCAACCAATTTTCTTGTTGCCCTTTCGAATGCAATACGAAACCAGAAAATCAAAATTAGGTACAGCTAAACCTGGATGTTGCAAATTCACGCTAAGTTATCTCATAGAGTGGATGTTGTGGCTATAGCCAAGGCAAGTCGAAACTGCTTAGTGTGTGATAACTGTTTTTCTTGTGTATTTCAATGCTAAATCACATTCCCATCATTCCGTATTCAATAGATATACAATCAATATCATCTTCCATATCATATGAGAGAGAGAGAGAGAGAGAGAGAGAGAGAGAGAGAGAGAGAGAGAGAGAGAGAGAGACAGACAGACAGACAGAGAGAGAGAGACACAGATAGAGAGAGAGAGAGAGGGAGAGAGAGAGAGAGACAGACAGACAGACAGACAGACAGACAGACGCACACACAGACACACACACACACACACACACACACACACACACACGCATACACACACACACACACAGAGAGACAGGTAGACAAGAAAGACAGAGAGACAGAGAGAGAGAGAGAGGGGGGGAGGGGTGGCTAGACAATTAAACGAATAGACGGGGCATCTCAAAACTTATAGTTAATGCTGAATCGCCAGTTGTGAGTTACTATGACACGATGTTTTTCATCCCCCCCCCCCCCCCCTCCAACCCCATGGGAATATTTATTGCCTCCTCTGTCTCTCGACTACAGACATAACAAAAAGACCCGGGTCATTTTAAGAGTCGTTTATTTCTATCTCAAACCTGCCCTGCAAGGTGATGTATCAGTGTCGGTAACTTTGTTAAAAAGGTACAGGCTCCTGACATTTGTCACGTTTGACTCACTGTTATAATTTGGCAACCGCTTCCAATGCTACATATTTAAATTCTGCATGACAAATCTACAACTTTTCCCCTTCTCTATTCCCGACACAAACTGCGAGACACTGAGGCACACACACACACACACACACACACACACACACACACATACACACACACACACACACACACACACACACACACACACACACGCACACACACACTCACACACATACACAACCACACACATACACACACACACACAAACGTACACACACACACATATACACAAACACACACACACACACACATACACACACACACACACACGTACGCAAACACGCTCATTCCCCTCCTTCTCCTCCTCCTCCTCCCTCTTCAAGGACATCGGCACCAACGCATTGAAAATCAATTCTACCACCTATAGACTCCATAATGTTCACATTCGATTAGCCCAGTCATAGAGCCCAGACTAATTCACCACAAACGCAGACGCTTCCTAACTCCTAACAAGATTACAGACAAAATCAAACATCACGCCGCTGCGAAAGGGAGCGAGTCCCACTAATATTTGCCACCCCTTGGTAAGTAAATACATTAATCTTTGGGCTGCCATGCTGTATGATTCACGGTCTGCGAGATAAAGTCTACACTGGTAAGTCTGGCAGCGCCGAAGAGGCGTCTGGAAGAAATAATTGTTGCGGTAGATCATAATGGAATCTGGCGAGTTTACATCTAGGTCCTAGAGTGATCTCTTGACGTTTACACCGGAGACGAGTAATTGGTGTACTGACTGACTTTTCGTTGCCACATTGTCTGTGATGAATTTTCTATTTAGAACGAGGAAGAGGGGGGGGGGGGGGAGGGGGAGGGGAGAGATCTAGGGAAGTGGGGGGGGGGGGGAGAGGGGGGGGGGAATATGTTTGTTTTGAGGGCATTGGTAGATCTATAGATATAGAGGGAGGTGGGGCTGTGGCAGAGAAAGGGAGACAGGGGGAGACAGATAGAGCCAAACAAAAAGACACACGCATAGACGAAGCAGACAACGACCTAATGTATACGAAAAGAGCAAAGAGAGTAACAGAATATCTTTGATAGAGGCGATTACCCAAGGAAAACGTTACAAATGCCAGACAGACAGACAAACCGATCAAGACACAGACAAACAGACGGACGGACGGACAGACACATATGCACACAAGCACGCAATTACTTTGACAGCAAAGCATAACACAAGTTAATTTATAATCGCTTGAAGAGTGCACAGTCCGAGAAAAAGCCAGACAAACGCCTGTTAATGGCTATCACTTGTGGTCAAATGAACACATGCATAATGACCCGGGAGGGATTGCAGTGTTAAACCTGCAACAAGAGAGGGCAGTCTGATTGTGAATTCATTAAATGTCTCTGCTATATAGCCGTGTACGCCGAATGCTGTAATAATGATCCGCGCACCTGTCGCATAAAATATCCAATACCTCCCCTCTTCATTTCATCATCGATACAATTACACAATGATCCTTTTTTATTTTTTTAGTCCGTCCTGTGCAAATTAAGGATGGACGGAAAGTGTGGGTTTGGTGTAGGGGTGGGTAGGGGGTGGGGGCGGAGTAATGATGGAAGCAAATGTGTGTAATGAAGATATATACTGAGAGAGAGAGAGAGAGAGAGAGAGAGAGAGAGAGAGAGAGAGAGAGAGAGAGAGAGAGACAGACAGACAGACAGAGACAGAGAGAGAGACAGACAGACAGACAGACAGATGGAGAGAGAAAGAGGGAGATAGAGAGAGAGAGAGACGAGAGAGAGAGAGAGAGAGAGAGGGGAGGGAGAGATACAGAGAGAGACAGAGACATAGAGAAAGAGAGGGAGAGATACAGAGACAGAGAGACAGAGACAGAGCCACAGACTATGACAGACAGACAGACAGATAGACAGACAGAGAGGGAGAGAGACAAAGACAAACTATAAAAAAGAGAGAGACAGAGAGAGAGAGACATCGACAGAGAGAGCGAGAGAGAGAAGAAGACAGAGACACAACGATAGCGGGTCACCTTGTATAAAGACAGAGACAGAGATGCAGACAGAGGGAGAGAGAATGAGAGAGACAGCTACAAACAAGACGAACAGAAATATACGGTTCCGATGCGTACTTGCACGTGCTACCTGTGTGCTTATTCCAGCGTCGCGGACGACGCTGGTATCTGTGGTTGGGAAGAACGTGCCTGTGGAGAATTAGTCTCCAAGCCAAGCGCGCTGACTCTCCAAGCCAAAACAATTTCAAAGCTGAAAAAAATGTACAATTTACGCGAAACGATTAAACACAGCTTTCGGGTGTTTTTTTTTAAATCTAAGATGTACATAAATATACCACTCCGACCATAAGGAAAAGAAAAAAAGACACACAAAAAAAAAGACCGAGAGGAGCCGAGTCAATCCGAGACCAACCGAGAGGACGTGTTTCGCGCCGTTTCGACGTCGTTTGTTCAGATGCGGCCGGTTGGATCAGTTGCGGTCATACAGGGGCGCCTTGCACAAGAAAAGATCTTCAACAATCCCGATCATCATCATGGTACAATAATGTTTTGTGCGCCCCCATGTATGTGTTCTGTGCTAATAATGCACGGTTGTGAAATGTCCGTACACATTTTGTGGCACTATGTAATTGTTAGTGCATCCTCCGGCGGATGCTTCGTGCTAAAAATGCACTTCCATTAAAATATTGTACGCTCATGTCAGTAATATATTTTCAATTGTTTCTCTGTCAATTTCAAGTGTTTGTTTCCAATTACTTCAGTATCTCCCTGTTGCAATTCCAGGTGATTCATTATGCATGTGCCAATTTGAGGTGTTTAATTCTGATTCCTGTATTTACAGTGTAAAATTAAAACTATTGTTTTCAAACATTCCTATGACACCTGGTAATGGTTCTGTGGTTTTGTTTTTAATTTGTATTTTGTTTTTCTGCAATAAATATTTGAAATGGATCTGAGGCCGACTTACTACTTTTAGCACTCTTTTTCACCACATTCCCACGTACAGATATTGCAATATCAACTCTTCCTTTCTGCCTGTTTCAAACAAGCTCTATTTTTTAATTAAAAAGTTTTTACTAAATGTCTTAACATAGAGGGGGGAATCGAGACGAGGGTCTTGGTGTATGTGCGTGTGTGTGTGTGTGTGTGTGTGTGTGTGTGTGTGTGTGTGTGTGTGTGTGTGTGTGTGTGTGTGTGTGTAGAACGATTCAGACTAAACTACTGGACCGATCTTTATGAAATTTGACATGAGACTTCCTGGGAATGATATTCCAGGACGGTTTTTTTTATTTTTTTATTTTTTATAAACGTCTTTTATGACGTCATATCCGGCTTTTTTGTACAAGTTGAGGCTGCACTGTCACACCCTCATTTTTCAATCAAATTGATTGAAATTTTGGCAAAGCAATCTTCGACGAAGGCCGGACTTCCGTATTGCATTTCAGTTTGGTGGCTTAAAAATTAATTAATGACTTTGGTCATTAAAAATCTGAAAATTGTAAAAAAATAAATAAATTATAAAACGATCCAAATTTACGTTCATCTTATTCTTCATCCTTTTCTGATTCCAAAAACATATAAATATGTTATATTTGGATTAAAAACAAGCTCTGAAAATTAAAAATATAAAAATTATGATCAAAATTAAATTTCCGAAATCGTTTTAAAACCTATTTCATCTTATTCCTTGTCGGTTCCTGATTCCAAAAACATATAGATATGATATGTTTGGATTAAAAACACGCTCAGAAAGTTAAAACGAAGAGAGGTACAGTAAAGCGTGCTATGAAGCACAGCGCAACCGTTACCGCGCCAAACAGGCTCGTCACTTTCACTGCCTTTTGCACTAGTGGCGGACTACGTTCAGTTTCATTCTGTGAGTTTGTTTGTTTGTTTATTTATTGCTTAACGTCCAGCCGACTACGCAGAGCCATATCAGGACGAGGAAGGGGGGGATGAAGGGGGCCACTTGTCAAGCGATTCCTGTTTACAAATGCACTAACCCATTACTTGTGTCCCAGCAGGCTTTAGTAAAACTAAATTAATACCTACTGGAAGATTACCAGTTTCCAGTATGTTAAAATAGGCTTAACCTATCTACTGCTGGACTTACATCAGAACACTAACAGATTAAACTATACATGAATCGCGAGACAAGCGGCAAGAGAAGAGATTTTTGGAAAAAATACAGGTGAATGAGCAAGAAGGCAGAAAAAAGAAAAGAATTCATGAAGAAAAAGAGAGCATGACAGGAAAGAGGAACCAAAAATCTACCTAACAGCAAACTAGAAAGCTCCTGCGGTTCCAAAAACAGGAGGGGCCTTTAATTTCATAACCGCAGTGCCCCACTGCGGGATTCTGTGAGTTCCACAGCTTGACTAAATGTAGTAATTTCGCCTTACGCGACTTGTTTTTTCTTGTGGCTGTTTGATAAATTCATAGCAAGCATTGACTGAAATAAACAATTTATATATCCAGCACAACATGCAATTCATTGACTTTTGACCCTAACCTTTTAACACTTCCCAAAATAAATCTTTGGTGGACATTGCATCGACGCTGTTCATTTTGAATGAACATTTTTCTTGTTATTGTCTACCTTGGTATGCAAGAGATTTCCAGGAGCAACTGGGTGTTCAACACGTTATGGCACCATTAGAGCCTAACAAGTGTCTGCCGTTGAAAGCCTCAGGTAGTAAAACCCGCTCAAAACATCGAACCACACCTTTATTCTTGGACCATGACGAGATGCAACAGGTGAGAAGCAGGGTTCGGCTGATACCGGAATCTCAGGTGCTCAGGTGAGAACGCGAAAGAAGCTTGGTAGTATATACATACCGCCAATTCGAACGAATTCGCTGTGCTATCGAGGAAAGCTGGAGTCTATTCCAAAAAGAGCCATGCGACCGCTCATTCACCTTTTGTACTCTTAATGGCCGTTTTGGTTACTGGTTACTGATAAACGCACGTGTAGACATGATAAAAATCACAATAAAGAGTTCAACACCAAGCCAGTGTGTGTGTGTGTGTGTGTGTGTGTGTGTGTGTGTGTGTGAGTGCAGTGTGTGTGTGTGCCGTGTGTGTATGTGTGTGTGTGTGTGAATGTGTGTGTGTGTGTGTGAGTGTGTGTGTGCATGTGTGTGTGTGTGCGCGCGCATGAGTGTATGTGTGTGTGTGTGTGTGTGTGTGTGTGTGTGTGTGTGTGTCTTTCTGCCTCATGGTTGTCTTTTTGCATTCCTGTCTGTTTGTTTTTGTGGGATTTCAAGGAAACAATTTTTCAAAGGGGATGCAAAATAGGCTCGGCGCAAAAACCACTGACACACAGGAATAGAAAGGAGAGCATAGAAGCAGCATAAAACGATGGATGGAGGGAGAGGATAAGGGTCAATGATTAAGAACCTCATCTCTCACTACTGCTCCGGGGAAAAAATACAAACAACAGATATGGAATCACAGAAACCCCCCCCCCCCCCCCCCCCCCCCCCCCCCCCCCCGCCTCCGCGAAACCACCACCCATGTGCACAATCATCCCCTACTGCCATTCCCCGCCTTTTTTTGTGGTAAAATAACAAAAAAACAATATTAATTATCGCACTTACCAGACAATTCTGTAACCTGATTCCAGGCAATGCCTGGAGGCGATGAACAATCGAATAGCGCTGACTGCCACAGCCTTTTGTTTTGCAGAAACTTTTTAACGCACACGCCCACAACAAATACACATGTGACGTATAGCTCTTGGTTCGCCGAGACTTCGAAAAGAGTGTGTAGGTGTCCAAGCTAAAATGTCGCCTGCTTGTGTTTCGATGGTAAAAACACTGGAGAAATATCCACTTTTTAGCTGGATAGCTGTTGTGTTGACTTCTTATCAAATACCGTACTAGATGTTTCCTTTGGTGAAGTAAGATGCAGGGATACACAGTGCGTAAAAAACCCACCTGTGAAATGACACTTATTTACGACATGCGTAGTAAACTATTATATACTAGAGGAATACCCGGCTTCGCCGGGGTGAATCGCGAGACAGAGACAGACAGCGTGGCGGTTCATCACAATCACCTCTGCAGGCGAAGTCCTGTCAAACGGGATTGAGAATTTTAGAGCTTATTTCTTAGCCCTATATTATCTGTTGTGGCTTCTCAAATGCCAGAACATACAGACAGACAAAAGCCGCTAGACCCCATCACAAACAGAACTCTACAATCCACAGGTTTTTGCCCACACACACACACACAAACACACACACAGAGAAGCCGTATATATATATATGTATATCTATATCTATAAATATATAGAGATAGGTGAGAGTGTATTTTTCGCGTGGCTATAAATTGATTCGACCTTTTCACTTTGACAGTAAGAACAACTTACGGGTGCAAGGGAAGCGTTCTGGACAGCGCAGTGACATTCTAAAAATAGTTACTCAGAAACGGGACTTTGGGGTGAACGGCGCAAGACAGAGACAGACAGCATGGCGGTTCACCACAATCACCTTTGAAGGCGAAGGCGAAGTCCTGTCAAACGGGATTGAGAATTTTAGAGCTTATTTCTTAGCCCTATATTATCTGCTGTGGCTTCTCACATGCCAGAACATACAGACAGACAAAAGCCGCTAGACCACATCACAAACAGAACTCTACAATACACCGGTTTTTGCCCACACACACACACAAACACACACACACACACAGAGAAGCCGTATATATATATGCATATCTGTATCTATAAATATATAGAGATAGGTGAGAGTGTATTTTTCGCGTGGCTATAAATTGATTCGACCTTTTCACTTTGACAGTAAGAACAACTTACGGGTGCAAGGGAAGCGTTGTGGACAGCGCAGTGGACAGCGCAGTGACATTCTAAAAATAGTAATAGTAACTTACAAACGGGAAAGCCACACGAAGGAAGGGAGATAAACGCCAAACACTGGAGAAGATAAGGAAGAGTTACTTATAATGGTGAAATGAACACAAAAACCAAAATCAGTTCAGCGCTGCGCGCTGAGAGCACGTGTTGAAATATCTCATCGATGATATTGTGTCCGGGGTGTAGCTGAATACGGTGTCCAAATTTGAAAAAGATCCACCGAGAACTTTGGCGTTGTGATGTGGTGTAGCGGCTATGGTGTGTCGGTATGGGGGCCCGGGTAGCTGAGGTGGAACCAAAATAGCTGAGGTGGAACCAAAATCGGTTCAGCGCTGCTCGCTGAGAGCACGTGTTGAAATATCTCATCGATGAGGTTGTGTCCGGGGTCTCTCTGAATAAGCCCACCAAATTTGAAGCAGATCCATCGAGAACTTTGGCCGTGCATGGCGAATACACAAATACACAAATACACAGATACACAGACACACAGACACACAGACACAAGTCGTATATATATATAGATATATGCACATCGGAATTACGACAGGAATTACGCTCTTCAGACACTCTGTTGCTGATTCATCCACTGCCTGGGTCGAAGGTCGGAGAAGAATACTACTACACACAACAATAGGAATGTTGTCCTAAATTAAGTGTGCTACTGCACTTTTTGTTGTTCGTCTCGTGCTTTTTTGTTTACCTCGTTTTCTGTGTCAAACGGAAGCTGCTACTTGTTCTTCCGGCAAATCTAGTAATTATACGTGTGTTACCCGCTTTGGAGCGTTGTCTGAAAAGGAGAGGTGTTCTATTTTTCCCTCACAAAAAGAGTCTTTCAGTTGTCACAACACTTGAATTTCACTCAACCGTCCTGCAGGAGTCATTCAGTAAACTTTTTGGAGTCAGTCTTGCGCGGTCGGTGACAGTGGGCGAAGCTTCCTACGGCTGATTGAGGGAACACACAAGTCTGTTGTTTTAAGCTTCTCTTTCAAAGGCAAACTCTTTTCAAAAGGTTTAAAGAAGTCTTGCATCACGTTCTTGTTCGTTCAGTGTCAGTTGTAAAAGCTAACTCTCTCAGTCTAAGCTCTGGCTGTGCAAACTACACCAAGTCAGCAATACTGGTATAATATGTACGTGACGGCATAGTTATGGCCGAGTGCTGTGATGATACAGAATGCAATTCCACTCGGAATCCAAATGCAACGTTACCGACGCTGACGAGGCACAACACGGCCTGTGAATAAGGCAGTATAGGCAAAGATGCTGGATAGGCCACACCTGAGAGTCTTTTATGGAAGCTAGTTGACACAGACTTTCGATAGAATTACAGTGTCTGTGGCAAAAGAAGAACCCAGCCACACTGAAAATTCCAATACAATACCAATATCATGCACTACCGTTCATGAAACCTCAAATATTTCAGATATAAGTATGGCCACTGACTTCTAACAAACTTGCACAGCACAGTTAACAGTGGGGAGAAAACACCCAAAACTGACTGCTTTTTGGTATTGAATCGCAGACTTCTAATACATTAATACACCTGGCTATCATCGGTTCACAACACAAGCGCCTGTGGTTCACAAAACACCAAATACTGACTCAGGCAGTCAGGGGCAATGGTATATACGTAGATCCACGTACTCCTGTATTACCAGTCTGATACTGAAGTTCACAAAACTTCTGCTTACTTTACCAATCAGTACTGACACCAAAACGCTACAGTTAAAGAGCATTTGCTGCAGACTTGCTTATGATACACTAATACACTCCACTACTGACACAAAACCTCTGCCAAGGCGAGAGCACGATAACTTGACGTGCGGTACGACTTCAGTTCAGAAGGTGAGGCAGACAGTCAAACTCTCCTTCTGTAGTACACACAAGGCGCCGCAACATAATTATATGTGCACTGTATGATGCATAAAACTCACACGCGCACACGCACACACCGGGCAATGCAAGACTGAGGCTGACTGCGAGAGAAACGGAAACACAGTTTTACCTGTGTCCGGAACACCCCCGTCAATCTTACAGTGTGTCACTCGCTGTGCTGAAGTGTCTGTCACTGCCGCTAGCCCTCGCCATACAATTCATCTGCCCCCCCCCCCCCCACCCCCACCCTCTCCCTCTCTCTCTCTCTCTCTCAGCCAACCTTTATCCTTTTGTAATAAAGTTCTGAGTTCTCTCTCTCTCTCTCTCTCTCTCTCTCTCTCTCTCTCTCTCTCTCTCTCTCTCCGTCTCTTGAGTATCCAAGGCATCTAAGTCTCTCTCTTTCTCTCTCTCTGCCTCTCGCTCAGTCCCTCTCCCTCTCTTTCGCTCTCTCTCCCTCTCTCATTCTCTCCTCCCCCTCTCACTCTCACTCTCTCTCTCTCTTTCTCTCTATGTCTCTCTGTCTCTGTCTCTATCTGTGTCTCTCCCTCTGTCTCTCTCTGTCTCTCTGTCTCTCTCTCTCTCTCTCTCTCTCTCTCTCTCTCCTCTCTCTCTCTCTCTCTCTCTCTCTCAGTTTCTCTCTCTCATTCTCTGTCTCTCACAACACACAAGCAGAGGGCTCTGACATCAACTTTTCTCACAGCCTCAGTCAGTCGCCGCATATGCATCACCCTGCAGCCCGGCTTCACGATTTCATCTTTCGCCTGTGTACATATTTTCCCCTCGACATATACTCAAGACTGAAGTGTTGTTTCCTGGTAAAATTAAGAAGTGAAATTATTTATGGACGAAAAGCATGTCAGTTTCTTGCATGTGAAGAAAATTGGTGGTAAAATTTAATAGATTTCACCCTTAAAATCGAATTCTTCGAAAACGTGTATTGAGTGGTTACGTCCCTTGAGTAAGAAGGAAAACATTATTTTTAGGATGAGTCGAATTTCTAAGTTAAATAAAACAAATTGGTTGGACAAATTTGGCCCCATGAATGTAAGGTACACAAGGTCGCTCATCAGTACTATCGAAGGGTGTTTTTTTGTTCAGTGTGGAGTTTATACTAGATCAACGAGGCCGAGAAGCGAAATATCAACACGGCGAAAGATGAAAACGTCACACCGGCTTCACGCTTCTACAGTTCTTACAAAAACAAATCAGTGTACGTGGGAAAGAGTTTGTGAACAGTCTGTACAGTCACGGTACCCTCTTTTCAGGCACCCCCCCCCTCACCCTCCCCCACCCGGCCCACCCTGTGTCACGTGTCACGAGACTCAAACTGATAGGGGTTCTACTGTACACAGGCTCTGAAGCAAGAGGCCAATGTTGACGAAATACCCAAAAAGGCTCAACAGCTAACTAACTGAACGGAACACACACCTGCAACGGTCAGAGTTCACTGACATAGCAAAACAAACCAACAGGTGAGATTTCGCCGGGGTTGAAAACACACGCGCTCTCACCCGTTAACAGGTAGGCGTGCCAAAGTCAAGCAAAGTGCAATTCAGTACAACACCCCCGTCGCTTCCCTCTCTCCTCACACCCCCCCCCTCCCCCTCCGCATTTTAAGACGTCCCCCCTTTTATGAACCTGTTGGTTTGTTTTTTGTTTTTTAGTTGTTGGTTTTTTATATACATTTTCTGTTTATGACCTCTGTCGAAATGTACCTCCATACATTTTTAAGACTCCCTCCTTTTTGAGATTGGTTCTTAAGGTCTTAAACGGAGGGTTCCACTGTACGGTGTTAAATTGATTTAATATTGTATATCTATATATATATGGCCGTTATGAAGCACTATTGGTAACGACTTGGCAGCTTGAGCCCAACGATATTAATTAGAGCCAAACCACACTCTTTCTTCAGTGGTCGCGAACCTGTCCGTTTTCGTCTCACGAAACTGAATGTCAATCCCTGTCATCAGAAGACTGAAGCCGGTTTCGCTAGATCTTAGGGGCGAGGCGGAAGGTGGTAGAGGGACACAAACAAGAAGGAAGGAACGGGCGGGGTGAGAGGGGGGGGGGGAGGGGAAGAGGGGGGGGAGGTGAACAAGAATGACGATAACATAAAAGAGAGATGTGACCTGCCTAAAAACCCCTTTTAACCCCCTCACCCTTCCCCCTCCCCACTCCTCCGAAGTCTCCCATTTCCCTTTCACCCATTGGAGGTACAAGTGGGGTGTGGAATGGAGGGGTGGGGGGTTATTGGATGAAATTCCATCCCAGTGTCGTGTACTGCTGCAAGTGACAGAAGAAACCCATAGTGCTAGCGTGACAACGGAATGCTCGTTACAACATTACAGGTGGTAACACACACTCACAGGCACACGCGCACAATACGTTCAGTCGTGGTTGTCACTGCTCTCAAGCCTGTTCGGTCTCGTGCAAACCGCAAAAAGAATATGAAATAAACATGTCCCAGGAGCACTGCTATAATTATATCCACAAAAGCTACAATGGAATCTTAATCAGTAGTCATTTTCCAGACAGGAACGCCCCTTTTATAATAATGATAATAATAATAATAATAATAAGGGTATTTATAGGGCGCAAATCCTAAAATAGTTCTAAGCGCCTTACAATCTTAAACATAATAATCTAAATAACAGCAACAATACACAACATAAGCGCCTTCTGGATCTGGATCTGGATTTGTTACGTTGCAGGGACCACTGTTGGTCATCTTCGCAACGGATGCGGGAGAGCGCATGATAATAATTTAGAGTACAATAAAAGTCCTGACTTTGGTGGGACGAGTCATACAGGCTGTTGCTTCAATGTCTTTCCCACTCTTTGCAACTTGTTAAAATGATAAAAACTACTGGGCTCTGTAGGCGATCAGTGTTGGGGCAGCCCTGATGACGGCAGTCTCAGCGCTGAGGATGCTGCGCTGGCTGGCTGGGCTGGTCGTGCTGGAAGGTCTGCGTCACTCAGCTGATTCCACTCTGCGACTGTCCGTACGAAGAAGGAGTTTTTGTACTGGTCTGTCTTGCAGGTGGGGATGCGGAAGCCTCGTGTGTTGTTGACGGCCTGCCGCTCGATAATGTTGCTGCTTTCATTCCCCTGGAACCTTGTGGGGATGACTCTTCGTCGTCCGCTAACGGCCGGGGTGAGGAACTTGTCTGGAGGGAGTGCGGGGATCAGGCCCTCAGAGATCCTGTTGAGGAGGTTGAGGCGTGACTGCCTGCGGCGCTCTTCCAGTGGGGGGAGGTTCAGGTTTTTCAGCATGTCGCTGACGCAGCCCGGGCTTCTCGACTTGTAGTCTTGCGTGACAAAGCGGGCTGCTTGGCGCTGAACTCTCTCCAGCCTCTCGATGTCCCGCCGGAGGTAAGGGTCCCACACGGTAGCTCCATACTCCAGCGTGGATCGGACGAGTGTTATGTACGCCAGGCGCCTGCACTCCTGTGGGCAGTTCCGGAGATTCCGGCGTAGGAAGCCCACAGTTGATCCAGCTTTGCGGCAGATGTTGGAGATGTGGGAAGACCAATTCAGGTCGGCGGAGAGTAGTACCCCAAGGTAGGGGTTGTGTTGGACCTGCTGGAGGATGACGTTATCCAGGCTGTATAGGTAGGACGATTTGCTTCTGGTGGAGAGGATGTAGCACTTTTGCGCGTTAAAACGCATGCCCCACTTCTTGGCCCAGATCTCCAGCTGTTTGAGGTCTGCCTGCAGGGTGAGGTGGTCTTGGAAGGTGTGGATCTCCCGGTACAGCAAGCAGTCATCTGCGAAGAGTCGTACTGTTGACTTCGTAGATTCAGGCAGGTCATTGATGTGGCATAGGAACATCAGGGGTCCTAAAACAGTGCCCTGGGGGACGCCTGATAGGACTGCCGCTTCTTCGGACGCTTCACCCTCCACTACCACTCTCATCGTCCGCTTCGTTAGGAAGTTCGTCAGCCACACGTGGATAGGCCCTCGTACTCCGTAGTGGTCCATCTTCTGTAGGAGTCTACCATGGGGGACCGTGTCGAAGGCCTTGCTGAAATCCAGTATGGCAACGTCGACCTGTGATCCGGTGTCGTAGGACTCGAGGAGATCTTTTGCTGTGGTGAGAAGCTGGGTCTCGCAAGAGTGCCCGGATCTGAAGCCGTGATTCCTGTCACTTAAGATGTTATATATCTCCAGGTGGTTTCGAAGGTGGCGGCAGATGACGTGTTCCAGCAGTTTACTGGCCACTGATGTGAGTGATACTGGCCTGTAGTTCTCTGCTCGGTTTCTGTCGCCCTTCTTGAAGACCGCCGAGATGTTTGCAGTGAGCCAGTCGTTCGGGAGTTGTCCTGTCTCTATGGAATGGTTGAAGATGGTAGTTAGTGCGGGGGCTATGGTTTCAGCGCAGGTTTTGAGGATCTTGTTGGGGATGTTGTCTGGTCCGAATGCTTTGGAAGGGTTGAGGTTTTTGAGTAGTTTGGCGACGCCTTTGATGTCTATGGTGAGGTTGTTGATGGTGGGGTAGGGGGGTCTTTCATTTCAGGAGGGGGGGAGCCGTCATCACGGGTGAAAACGGAAGTGAACTGGGTTAGGAGGATCTGTGCTTTGGAGAGACTGTCGCTGTTGAGGGAGGGGCCTTTCTTCAGTGGTGCTACTCCAATGTTGTCCTGGCGTCTGGATTTCACGTAGCGCCAAAAGGGTTTGGAGTTGTTCTCCTTGAGGCCCTCTTCTATCGTCGAGTTGACGAAGTCCCATTCTGAGCGCCGCATTTCTCTTCTGCACTCCTTCTGGAAGAACCTGTAGTTTTTCCAGTTGCCGGTCTTCTTGGCTTGTTTGTAGAGACGCTTTTTTCTTCTGAGCAGCTTCCTGACGCGCCAGTCGACCCATGGTAGGCTTGAGTTCGCTCGCCGGAGTTTCGATGGTACGTTCTTCTCTACGGCTGACATTAGAGATGTCTTGAACTCCATCCACATGGAGTCGACGTCTGCGTTGTCGTTGCTCATGCTGGTGAGTCTGTTGGACAGAGAGCTGATGTCTGCGTTTAAATTCTCCCACTTGGCTTTGGAGTACAAGTAGAGGCGCCTTGGTTTCTCTCTGATCCGCTGGGGTTGAGTGTCAAAGTCAGAGATGACAGTGGGATGGTCGGAGATGCCGGGGACTGAAGTGGAACTTTTAGCGAGTGACGGGTTGGTGGTAAAGACGAGGTCCAGGATATTCTCCTCCCTAGTCGGTTGGCTGTGAATCTGGGTAAGTTGGGCTGCAGTGGAGATATCGACGAGTTCAAGCTGCACTTGTCGATCTGGTGAGTTGGGGGCGACGTGCGCTGTGTCCCAGTTGATATCCGGACAGTTGAAATCTCCAGCCAAGAGGACCTGTTGACGTTTCTGGCCGCCAGTGATCTTCTGCAGTGCTTTGTCGAGTTCGGCGAGGTCTTTCGGGGAGCGATGGGGCATGTAAAAGCATCCAACCAGCAGGTCGTTGTTCTGCTTCAGGTGGATCTTGACCCAGGTCATTTCACAGTCTGCTTGTAGCTCTGGTGCTGCTGACGACACTAGGCTCTTGTGTACCAAGATAAACACGCCGCCTGCTAGAGTACCTCTGTCTCTCCTGTAGACCATGTAGTCTGGGGGAAATGCTTCACTGGACTTGGTATCTGGGCCTAGCCAGGACTCCGTCCCGCATACTACATCTGGCCTGGTAAAGTCTATCAAGGCCAAGAACTCAGCTCTGTTTCGAATAACACTGCGGCAGTTTACATTCATGAGTCGGAGGTTCTGCTTGGCTGGTGGTGGGAAGAGAGGAGTGCTGTCATTTGACAGGCCTTGGATGGTTGGGGGTTTTGAAGTGAGCGTGGTGGGAGCGGTTTGGGGTGATGGAATGGGGGTGGTGGGGGGATGGTGGTGGGATCTGTTGGGGGTCGCACCAGATGTTGAGGCGCTTGGGCTCTTTGGACTGCTCGCTTTCAGTGGGCTGAAATGGTGGGAGTGAAAGGAGTCAATGGACAATTTGGACAGGGGCTCATAAACATTACTGACGTCCAGGCAGTAGCTGTGGAAAGTGAAAGTGTCACAGTTCATGCTATCGCATTTAAAACACGCCCACGAGGCGGTGGAGTGCTGGAGGTGCTGGAAGTCGGCTGTGCACATTTCCAGGCATGAGCGGTGGAACCGCACCGAGCAGTTGTCGCAGGCGACGCAGTCTGTGCAAGACACATCCTTGTCGCACATACCACATGGGTACGTACTTGCTTGACGGTGTGGGCCTGGGTTGCAGTGCACATCCCCAGCGAGAAGAATTGACAAAAAGATGAGGGCACAGACCTGTCGTTGTTGATTGCAAGGTTTCAAGGTTTTCCTGATGTTACCTCTCGATACCAGTGGGCCTGGAGATCTATCGACGTAGCTTGCCGATAGGGGACAGTAATTTGTAGTTGCAGAAGATGATGAGAAGACAGAGGCCGATAGTAAACACTGCCATAGTTCATTTTCCACACGGTCACACACCAAATGTTCTGTCGTCACTCGTTGTGAACTCGAAGATGGCGGGAGTTCAGTGCTGTTACTTCTGTGACTTCACAAGATGCATATGTGTCCAAAAAGTTCAATTTCTTTATCTAGATAGGTTTGGTGTATACTAGTGCACCTTATGCACAATTTTAGTAACTTTAGATGCTGTTTATCGGCATAAAACTCTATAAAACTACCTAAACTTCGAGAGGACCTAAAAATCAAAACATCCTCTCGCGCATGCGCTCTCCCTTCGCCTTAAATCAATCTTAAATATAATAATCTTAATAACAGCAAGTAACACCCCCACCCCCTCCCACCCGGGTGTAACCCCCCCCTCCTGTTTTCACACATTTCTGTTCTTATAACCTCTGTAAATGTACCTTCATATTATGACTCCCCTCTTTTAAGATCTGACGTTTTCAGATTTGAGAAAGTCTTACAAGGATGTTACGTCCTGCTTTACCTCACGACAGGTAGGAATCCTGACTCTCACAACAACAAAACAGTCACCATGTCCCGCTAACCAGTCATATCAAGTGAGTACATTTCAATGATAAGAAATAAAAGAAGAAGTGTTCATGGTCAGACTTACTTCCGAGTATTGTCAGTTTTACGGGGAGTCGTATGGCAAGTGACAACACTGCTATTGGCGTTAACCGGTAATTACCGGTATTTTACCGGTTGAAATGAGAAAATACCGGAAAATAAGTGGCTGCCGGCATAACCTACCGGTTGATTTTTAGAACTACCGGTTTTTTTTGCTGGTAAGACAACAAAACCAGTACTTTGAGTTGGACTCTTACTGGTTCCAATGACCAGCCTACCTTCTTTTTTTCTGGATAGTTTTCATCATAAAAGTTTGTGTATCAGTTTGAACAAATGTTAGTGACATCACTGACTGCATCGATCCAGGCGAGCCCGGTACCGGACACTCGGAAATTCATTGACCAGCAAGAGGTTGAAACGGGCGTCGACAGAGCCAATGAAGGATAATATGAAGTTGTAAGATCATCTACCTGTGTGTTTGCACACTTAAGTTTTAGTTTGTTTGTGTTTTGCGTCAGTTGTGCGATGTGACACACATCCGCCCAAGTCGACGTGAAACAAACGTGACAGTAAATTATAGGGCTGTGAGGTCACAGTGACCCAGTGAAGTTGTATAAGAAAGAGGCGACGCTGCGTGAACCAATACTGACGCACTGTGACACAAAAGACCTTGCGGAAAATGTTTGATAAGGAAAAAAGGCCATATCTCTCTCTCTCTCTCCCTCTCTCTCTCTCTCTCTCTCCCTCTCTCTCTCTCTCTCTCTCTCTCTCTCTCTTGGTCTCTCTCTCTCTCGGTCTCGGTCTCTCTCTCTCTCTCTCTCTCTCTCTCTCTCTCTCTCTCTCTCTCTCTCTCTCTCTCTCTCTCTCTCTCTCTCTCTCTCTCTCTCTCTAAGGGTATCGTCCTTCCCTCGTACACGATCAGGTTCTCCACCGACTAGAACTAGAAGGGGGAGTTTACGTCCTCTCAGAAACTTTCTATTTGGGACATGAGTTGGTGACTGGAGCTAAGGAGCTGGTAAAAGTGAGAAAGAAGGGGAGGATGACGGGGTGGCAGGAGTAGTGATGATAAAAGTTTGTTAAGAGGGATAAATTCTTCTTCTAGATAGTGTGATTAAATATGATCTCCACCGACTGGCTCACGGCAGGCACTTTATATGTAAAGACTTTCACATTGAATACGAGCACCCTTTCACTTGGAACCAGCGTAACTATTCAGTCGGTTAAGCACTTGACTAGTTCTTTGTCATTGTCATTGTCATTGTCATTGTCATTGTCATTGTCTCTCTCTCTCTCTCTCTCTCTCTCTCTCTCTCTCTCTCTCTCTCTCTCTCTCTCTCTCAATCATTAGTTCTGATTCTTTTTAACGTTATCTCTCCCTCCCCATTCTGTGGCTCCCCCCCTCCCCCCTGCATCTGCCACTGCGTCGAACCCCCAAAACTTACAGACCCCCCCCCCACTCCTCACCTCCTCCATCACCATCCCAAACTCTCATTAGAAGCACGCGCCAAAACCTCATAAATACCTGTTAATACCTGTTCATCTTTCAGCACTACCAATCCGGTTAGCCCCAAATCGTTACGCCTTAACGTTTCACCTTTTACGCTCATTGACCATTTCAGTCAACCATGACGATTTCCTCTGGAGGCGCGTGAAGAAGAATCACCGAAGTGGGATAATCAGCCCGTGTATGGTACGCAGACCAGACCAAAACTGCATCTGAGGCGGCACAGGGGCTGGTATTGGGTATCGACGGACGCAGTGGCTTAGTGGATAAGAAACCGGCCTCCTAATCGGGAGGTCGTGAGTTCAAATCCCGGCCGCGGCCGCCTTGTGGGTTACGGGTGGAGATTATTCCGGTCTCCCAGGTCAACTTATGTGCAGACCTGCTAGTGCCTCACCCCCCTTCGTGTGTACACGCAAGCACAAGACTGAGTGCGCACGAAAAGGATCCTGTAATCCATGTCAGAGTTCGGTGGGTTATAGAAACACGAGACTATCCATCATGTTTCCCCCGAAATCGGCGTATGCTGCCAAAATGGCGGAATAAAAACGGTCATACACGTACACATCCACTCGTGCAAATATATGAGTGAACATGGGAGTTTCAGCTCATAAACGAAGGAGAAGAGAAGAAGAAGTATTGGGTATCGTCCTTCCCTCGTACACGCGATCAGGTTCTCCACCGGGACTGGCTCACGGCAGGCACTTTATATGTAAAGACTTTCACATTGAATACGAGCACCCTTTCACTTGGAACCAGCGTAATTCAGTCGGTTGAGCACTTGACTAGTTCTTCGTACATGGGCAGAAACTACCACGGCTTTTACATGTATGACCGTTTTGACGTACCCCGCCAGGCGCGGCCGGGATTGGAACCCACGACCTTCCGCTTGGGAGGCCTGGGTCTTATCCACTAGGCCGCTACAATTGCGCCCGTCACTGGACTAGTGATCCCTGGGTCGCGGTTCGAATCCAAGCTGGGGCGGACCACATGGGTCAATTTTTATGTGCAGACTCGGTATCCATGTCCCACCCTCATGTCACCACTGTGGCCCGTAAGCGACCTCAAACTTTCTTCTGCCTGCGCATGGGGCTCATTACACCTAAATACACACACACACCTGCGAAGCGCGACTCTCAAGTTGTTGCTGCTAGTTTTTCACTGGGAGGAAGCGACCCGCGGCATTTCCAAGCAATGGGATGATAAACGGTAATGAAAGTGTACACGACACACGAAGCGTGGCTGCATTCTGCGCAGTGATGGCATTCTGTTCTTTACTTTAGCGGATTGACATTGGCGGTGTCACTTAAGAAATTAATTCTACAACAACAACAACACTTCCTCTTCAATGGAACCTGCAGCTAGGCGAGTTGTTGGCATGTGTGCCAGGTGAAGGACGCTCACATCTTGTATAAACGCTTAGCAGGTCTTGTAGTGGTGGTGAATCTGATCACTTAAACCAGAAAAAATGCACCTTAAAGGAGCCACATTAGAAAAAGGTCAGATTTGTGTGAAGGAGTTTCGGACCGACTGGCTCACGCCAGGCACTTTATTTCAAGCTCCTGTGTTTTGAGGTACAAGTTTGTACCTTATTGAAGAACCGAGACAAATCTGGTTGTGACTCTGATCGTGTGTGACCGGCAGTAAAACAATCGGAAATCAGTCGTACAAATGTTTTGTAAGTGTTCCACGGTTGATTTCATTTGTTTGTGCGGGGGAGTGAAACTGTTTTCACACCTGCCGAAGATTACTGACGATAGGAGACTTAGGCTTATACCCGATGGTTCATTGACTGGACACGCTTCCTGCCACCACCCTCTGTCCTCCCTCTCCCGACCTTCTCCCATAGCGGACAAACAGACAGACAGACAGACCTACACGCGAAATCCCAAACGCGAAAAAACAGACCGCGCGAGATTTTAATTAGACACACTCGCATGCACGCGTACACACACACACGCACACAAGCACGCACACACGCACACGACAGACACACAAACACACACACACACACACACACGCACAGTTAAGACAGGGAGTCGTGTGCCTTTAGATATTTCCTCCACCGCGTTTATTTCGAGGACGTTAAACTTAGGACACGCTAATAAACTTGAGTACATGTGAAGATAAGCTTCAGTATACGGATCTGTAATGTCAAATGTTTGTTTATAACACAATACCGACATTGAATCAAGATTTGTTGAAACCAAGCGAAATAGTAAAACCAGTGACACAATAAGGATTTGCTTGCAGCAATGTCCTCGTCAAAACGTCTACAGTTGGCCAGAAAACGAATGGCACAACGAAAAGAAAAAGCAATCAAAACTTGACTAAATGTAAAAAGTACGAGAAAGGAACACACAAAAATTATGAGGCAAATAGGTGCTGGCACGCAAAGTTTACTTTACATCACAAAATAGACACATCAAATGGACTCTTTTGCGCCGAAAATACATCTTCTTGGCTGCTCAGACATCAACCAGAAAGGCCTTCTTCACCAGATGGTCTCGGCAACGTAAAACGTAAGTGGCAAAATTACCACATTTATTCATTTATGCGCTGTGTTTTCTTTGCGGCCTTCTCCTTCAAAATCTTTTTTTTCCGCGTACAGTTTTTATGAGGTTAACTGAAGTTTTGGAAAGATGTGTTAAACTATAAGAAGGGGAATGAAAGAGGGAGGTTCAAAGTGAGCGAGAGAGAGGAAGAGAGAGAGAGAGAGAGAGAGAGAGAGAGAGAGAGACAGAAAGAGAGAGTGAGAGAGAGAGACAGAGACAGAGACAGAGACAGAGAGAGACATACACACATGTACACATACAGACATAGACAAACAGACAGACGAACAGACACGACAGACAGACAGACAGACAGAGAGACTTAGGTTTCGTTTTAAGTCTTATATTGTTTTGCAAAGTAAACGGCATAGTGCAGTAGACCTATGTTCCGGTCCCAAACGGCAATTTAATTGATACTTCCCTGAGAAATGGTGTGTGTGTGTGTGTGTGTGTGTGTGTGTGTGTATGTGTGTGTGTGTGTGTGTTTGTGTATGTCTGTCTGTCTGTGTGTGTCTGTGTCTGTGTGTATGTGTGTCCGTGTGTGTCTGTCGGGTCTGTGTGTCTGTCTGTGTGTGTATGTGTCATCAGTGTAAGCTCGCGCATAATAATGCGCATGATAATAGCCTACACACAGATATTCTACTTCATGGAAACCCCTCCTTGCAAACAAAAATTAACAAAAAAATCTTTTTAACAGTGCAGGAATTTATTGGACAGTCCGGCCGTTTCGAACAAATAAACATGTAAAGTGAAAACAAAATCGATACGTCTACACGTCTCTCTCTCTCTCTCTCTCTCTCTCTCTCTCTCTCTCTCTCTCTCTCTCTCTCTCTCTCTCTCTATCTATTTCTCTCTCTCTCCCTCTCTCTCTATCTCTCTCTCTCTCTCTCTCTCTCTCTCTCCCCTCTCTCTCTCTCTCACTCTCCCCCTCTCTCTCACTTTCCCCCTCCCTCCCTCCCTCTCTCCCTCCCTATCTCTTACTCGCTAACACCATAAAAATTATATATGTATTCTAAAACTGATTTTTGTTTTGATGTACAATTTTCATTCAATTTTCTTTTCATGTTTGCTTGCTTTTCATTTAAACTGTACCCTCCCCAATCACATAATTCACCTCCCCCACCTTTTAAACGGAGACAGACAGTATTCCTCAGATTTGAACAGGAAAATTTTTCCACCGTACACTCGCTCATTAAACGTTCAGGCCGCTTTGGGTAAATCAGAATAAATGCTCTTCAAGCCGGACAACAACTTTAACTTCTGCACATCTCCTACCCATCCCTCTTCTTTTATTCATCTTCTTTCCCTCCTTCCTTCCTTTACTGTCTTTCTTTATCATCATTATGCAACGTTCATTACGTTATTAATAGATTTGGTTTATTGAGACAAATTTTTCAGCCGTTACCGCCTTATGTTGTACTGTCATGCAGGAACACCACTATAAGCTTCTAGCTTGTTGCTGTTTCTGTGAACTTTGTATACATGTCATGATTGTAACCTTTGTTAAAATAAACTTATGTTTAAACCAATAGCCTACGTATATATGGGTAACGGCACACGAGTGCTGTCCCTGAGAAAAAGCACACTTGAGTTGAGGAAAGTTGACTGTAAACAGACCTTTCCCAGTGGAAATTTGTTGCGCTGTTTTCGAGACGTTCTCTTCGCAAAGGGTCTTATGATGACGTTTGAAGAGGTGGGACTTGAAAACCTGTTTGGCTGCCATCCGATTTATAATTGAGCTTATCTGGATGCATATGTTTGCACTTCACAGCTTGTTAAAATCTCACGTGTGCTCTTTTTACCTGGAGGTCGTGGGTTCGAACCCAGGCCGGGTCATACCTAAGACTTTAAAATTGGCAATCTAGTGGCTGCTCCGGCCACCTGGCGTCTAGATCTGGCATTATGGGGTTAGTGCTAGGACTGGTTGGTCCGGTGTCAGAATAATGAGACTGGGTGAGACATGAAGCCTGTGTTGCGACTTCTGTCTTGTGTGTGGCGCACGTTATATGCCAAAGCAGCTCCGCCCTGATATGGCCCTTTGTGGTCGGCTGGGCGTTAAGCAAACACACAAACAAACTCTTTTTACATTTAGTCAAGTTTTGACTAAATGTTTTAACGTAGAGGGGGGAATCGAGACGAGGGTCGTGGTGTATGTGCGTGCGTGCGTGCGTGTGTGTGTGTGTGTGTGTGTGTGTGTCTGTGTGTGTGTGTAGAGCGATTCAGACTAAACTACTGGACCGATCTTTATGAAATTTGACATGAGAGTTCCTGGGTATGAAATCCCCGAACTTTTTTTTCATTTTTTTGATAAATGTCTTTGATGACGTCATATCCGGCTTTTCGTGAAAGTTGAGGCGGCAGTGTCACGCCCTCATTTTTCAACCAAATTGGTTGAAATTTTGGTCAAGTAATCTTCGACAAAGCCCGGACTTCGGTATTGCATTTCAGCTTGGTGGCTTAAAAATTAATTAATGACTTTGGTCATTAAAAATCTGAAAATTGTAAAAAAAAATAAAAATTTATAAAACGATCCAAATTTACGTTCATCTTATTCTCCATCATTTTCTGATTCCAAAAACATATAAATATGTTATATTTGGATTAAAAACAAGCTCTGGAAATTAAATATATAAAAATTATTATCAAAATTAAATTGTCGAAATCAATTTAAAAACACTTTCATCTTATTCCTTGTCGGTTCCTGATTCCAAAAACATATAGATATGATATGTTTGGATTAAAAACACGCTCAGAAAGTTAAAACAAAGAGAGGTACAGAAAAGCGTGCTATCCTTCTTAGCGCAACTACTACCCCGCTCTTCTTGTCAATTTCACTGCCTTTGCCATGAGCGGTGGACTGACGATGCTACGAGTATACGGTCTTGCTGAAAAATGGCATTGCGTTCAGTTTCATTCTGTGAGTTCGACAGCTACTTGACTAAATGTTGTATTTTCGCCTTACGCGACTTGTTACATTTAGTCAAGTTATGACTAAATGTTTTAACATCGAGGGGGGAATCGAGACGAGGGTCGTGGTGTTTGTGTGTGTGTGTGTGTGTGCGTGCGTGTAGAGCGATTCAGACCAAACTACTGGTCCGATCTTTATGAAATTTGACATGAAAGTTCCTGGGTATGATATCCCCATACGTTTTTTTCATTTTTTTGATAAATGTCTTTGATGACGTCATATCCGGCTTTTCGTGAAAGTTGAGGCGGCACTGTCACGCCCTCATTGTTTAACCAAATTGGTTGAAATTTTGGTCAAGTAATGTTCGACGAAGCCCGGACTGCGGTATTGCATTTTAGCTTGGTGGCTTAACATTTAATTAATGACTTTGGTCATTAAAAATCTGAAAATTGTAAAAAAAAAAAATTTTTATAAAACGATCCAAATTTACGTTCATCTTATTCTCCATCATTTGCTGATTCCAAAAACATATACATATGTTATATTTGGATTAAAAACAAGCTCTGAAAATTAAATGTATAAAAACTATTATCCAATTTTTTTTTCGAAATCAATTTCAAAACACTTTCATCTTATTCCTTGTCGGTTCCTGATTCCAAAAACATATAGATATGATATGTTTGGATTCAAAACACGCTCAGAAAGTTAAAACGAAGAGAGGTACAGAAAAGCGTGCTATCCTTCTCAGCGCAACTACTACCCCGCTCTTCTTGTCAATTTCACTGCCTTCGCCATGAGCGGTGGACTGACGATGCTACGGTCTTGCTGAAACATTGCATTGCGTTCAGTTTCATTCTGTGAGTTCGACAGCTACTTGACTAAATGTTGTATTTTCGCCTTACGCGACTTGTTACCTTTTAAGATGGGGGAAATAGAAGAGATAATAGAAGAAGGTGAAACAGAGGACAGAGAGAGAGAGAGAGAGAGAGAGAGAGAGAGAGAGAGAGAGAGAGAGAGAGAGAGAGAGAGAGAGAGAATTGAAAGTGTGAGAGAGGGAGAGAGAGAGAGAGAGAGAGAGAGAGAGAGAGAGAGAGACAGAGACAGACAGACAGACAGACAGACAGACAGACAGAGAGAGAGAGATACAGAGAGAGAGAGAGAGATACAGAGAGAGAGATACAGAGAGAGATACAGAGAGAGAGAGAGAAAGAGAGACAAACAGAGAGAACGAACGAACGAACGAACGAATGGTTTACTGCGTAGCCCGTAGGCCCATTGCAAACATGGAACAGAGGGATGAGAAAGTAAACATAAAACAAATTTCGAAAAATACACAATAGTAGGAAAGTCCGACTGTTGGAAGAGCGCGTCGCGGATTCCGTATCGCGTTCAGTGTCTTGTCTATTCACTTGATCATTCACACGATCGATAATGAGAGTCTTTCAACCGAGAGAAGCCCTGATGGCAGCACTGATGATGAGCAGGTCTTGCTTGACTTTCTCCCTGACAAACAGAGAGAGAGAGAGAGACAGAGAGAGAGAGAGAGAGAGACATAGATAGACTGAGACAGAGACAAATAGAAGGGTGGCGAGATACAGCCAGGCAGAGAGAGAGAGAGAGAGAGAGAGAGAGAGAGAGAGAGAGAGAGAGAGGGGGGGGGAGGGAGCGAAAGAGAGAATTAGAGAGAGAGAGAGAGAGTGGAGAAGGAGGAGAAGAGAGAGAGAAAAGAGAGCCTGACTGACAGACGGACAGACATACAGACAAACAGACACAGAGTGAGAGCAAAGGTGCTTGACATCAAAAAGCGCTATTGTCCGTACCGGCATTATCAGTGGTCTGATCGCCTTGTATTAATTCAAAGTGAAACACACGGCAATAAATGCAAACGTTTTTGAAATAAAGGGGAACATCCAAGTACGCAGACGGTCCCAATAGAACGATAACAAACACGCAGTGTCCCAAACGCCACGACCAGTATCTCAGCACAGTAGTTTTACATCTCCACAATCAATCCAAAATACACAAACGACACATAGTAAAACGCTAAGTTCTCACCCCTATACCAAGGCAGCGAAATTGTTACTGCCCAACACACCACAGTGAAAGAAAACACGTTACAGCTTGGCTTTTGAGGCTGAATTCAGTTACGGTCGCGGCACTACAAAGACCAAAAGACGTTTACTGGTGTGACTGTGCATATAATTATATTCCTACTTCATTATTTTTATTGGTACACCTCTCTCTTCGTGTTTCGTGGGTCGTAACATTCTTTCCTTGATTTAGAATGCAGCGAAACAGCCACAATAAAATCATAGTCGCTTGATGGGAACATAAACTGAGGTAAAATCGACGCACTTTGTGTAAAGGCGTCGTACTTCCCGCGCACACGAACATTAATTTTCTGGTCAGGTTTTCACATGGATGATCATAAGAGCATCCTTCCATTTGGACACATACCAATTACCTACAGCCTAGCTGCTCTTTATGCAGAGTAGACATTATTTTGACAAAGCTTACTAATGTAACTAAGACTATGTGACTGTGTGGAATGTATTCAAACAGTTTCCGCTCTGAATAAAAAGTAGCCCGGTCAGTGTTGGTTCAGTTTTGGAATGTGTCCAAATGGAACCCTCTATACTGAAGTGTTCCATTTTTGAACCTGCTTTCTATAACAGGGTTTGAACACAGTGTGATACAGTATAAGTACATAACTCTACTGGCAAACTTAGCACACATGGCAAACACTGGGAGTGTTCAAAACTGGTTGCAGAAAGCGTGCTTAAAAGTGCTTACACTTCAGTTTACTGTCACGGATGCTGTGATTCCAAGTAAAAGCCTGGGCATATCGGTTGTGGTTTACATGGTCGATTACACGGGATAGACCGTACCTATGAAGCAAATCAGTCCCAGTGTCCTTTCGTGGTCGGGATATTACGGGTCCACTGGGATCGATGCATTGATATGATGTCACTTGCCACACGACTCCCCGTAACATTTATATAAGAAGTAGGTCTGATCATAAACCATTTCAAGGTTCAAGCACATCTCACCATTGAGAGAGAGAGAGAGAAGGCGAAGGCGAAGGCGAATTTTTATTGCATCAAACACAATGTGTATGTACAAGGGGGAGAAAATAGTTTGCATGTGAACAAAGTGGACTTGACCGTCCGGAAGCAAGGCAACTTAAAATCAACACATAGAACAAGAAGTAAAAACAGAAAAAAATACAGTAAGCTGGAGACAAGGATTTTGGGTTGTACGATCACACCGGTCTATTTCACAATTGATTTTCTCTTTGTCTAAACGCGTAGAACACACAATTTGACAATGCAATCAGTCGTAATTTGTTGTCGGTCTGTAAAATGCACAACGATGAGTTGGAGACCTGGTCAAGGTCAAAACAAGCACCAATGTACTTTTGACGAATTCCATTATAAGCTGGGCATTTAAACAGGAAGTGGTTTTCATTTTCTTCCGTTGATTTACAAAATGTACAATTTTTGGATTCAGCGCACTCGGGATTATAGCGCAGTTTATTTACCTTCAATTGTGTAATGCCCAGTCTGAACTTTGTGTACATTTTGCGTATGTACTGGTTTTCAATGACACCCAGGTACTTTTCTTTTTCAAGTTCTCCTTTAAACATCCTGTATACATCAAATCTCACACTTGTATCAAGTTTACAGTGCCAGTTTTGCTCAAAGCAGTCTCAGTTGAAGACGTTGCTGTAATGATCTAATAAACACACATTCCCTACCTACAGACCCGTTCAACCACACATCTCCAAATCCATTCATGCAAAGGAGGCATTTAACTTGTGAGACCCAATTCTGCTTTCCCCTTTCAACTGCGTTTTTTAACATGATGTATGACATCTTTGCATATCTCGAATCCGGCATACAGTTAAGTCTCAACCAGTACTTTACGCATCGGATATTTGCTAGGATTGACAAAGTGCATCTTCCAAGTTCCCCATACACCATCTGGTTTGGACTGTTTGACGAGATCCCGAGTAGTCTTTTACAGGCATACATGTGGACCTTTTCAATCTGTGAACAGTCAAAACATCCCCATAGTTCTGAGCCATAGAGCAAGATGGGAGCAATTTGCGCATCAAATAATTTAAAAAATATGTCCATGTCGTGGCATCCTATATTCCATAGGACTTTAAAAATTTCAATGACACCTTGTTTGGCTCTGGTGATTGCGTCATTGAAAGAGAGATTCAAACGGGCTTGGGTTGTGAATGTCAGACCGAGATACTTGTAAGATCTAGCACTTGATACTTGCGCGTTTCCATAGAACCATTTCTCACTTTTGGCTAAATGACCACCGTTTCGAAAAACAACGACATTGGTTTTATTCATGTTTAGCCTTAACCCAAGACGCCTTGAAACGTTATGTAAGATGTTCAGTTGGTTTTGCAAACCCACTATGGACGATGATAGCAGTGCAATGTCGTCAGCGAACATCAAAAGAAACAGTTCGATCTCGCCGGGAAGCATTTGAATTCCGTACGTGTCTGCCCTTACATATTATTTCCGAGGCAAGTTCGTTTATAAGAAACGAAAAAAGCGTTGGGCTCGCTAGACAGCCCTGCTTCAGAGAGAGAGAGAGAGAGAGAGAGAGAGAGAGAGAGAGAGAGAGAGAGAGAGAGAGAGAGAGAGAGAGAGAGAGAGAAAGAGAGAGAGAGAGAGAGAGAGAGAGAGAGAGAGAGAGAGAGAGAGAGAGAGAGAGAGAGAGAGAGAGCTTGACCAAAATTGATAGACAGACAGGCAGCGATGCTCAGTTCACATGCCACAGATTCCTGAACCAAGCGGCCCGGGAAGGGTGTGATTAATGATATGTCATCCCGTTCTGTGTTCTCTCTGCCAGTGTTTTCGGCAAGAATGCATGCAGCCCCTGACCTTGCGCACTGTAGGGTCAGCCAGTGGAGAGGGTGGAGGGTTAGTAGAGCGAGGGGGGGGTCGAATAATTTCAAGGTGATCTTATTCAGCCGTTCGGTGTATTTTGGAAAAAGTACAGAGAAAAGGATAGAAGAAGGTTGAAAATGATGATGGGGAGGACACTGAAAGAAGAGAATGATGATGATGATGATGATGATGATGATGATGATGATGATGATGATGATGATGATGACGATGATGATGACGATGATGATAGAAGGAGGAGGGGAAGCAGCAGAAGGAGAGGAGGGAGACGAAGAAGCGAAGCTTTCACACACGGTACGGTTGTGAAATCCGCACCTCCATCTATATATATATAACTACATGAATACCCGCTTCGCCGGGTACGGCTGCGCCGGGAAAAAGTCGAGCCGAATACCAGGCTGCGCCGGGGACCCGGCTTTGCCGGGTGTACGCCGGCTTTGCCGGCGCACCGCACGAAGAAAGGGAGATAAACGCGCAAAACACTGGAGAAGAGTAGTGACCTTCTAAAAAGAGTATAACGGGAATATGGATTGAGCGTTGTCGACAGTGACCTTCTAAAAATAGAAACGCGAATATGGATTGACGCCACACGAAGGAAGGGAGGTAAACGCTGAAAACACTGGAGAAGATAAGGAAGAGTTACTGGAAATGGATCCAGAAAAAAACCAAAATCGGTTCAGCGCTGCGCGCTGAGAGCACGTGTTGAAATATCTCATCGATGAGGTTGTGTCCGGGATGTAGCTGAATATGGCCTCCAAATTTGAAAAAGATCGATCGACAACTTTGGCTTGGCATCGCGGACACACACACAGACAGACACAAGTCGTATATATATATAGATTACTAGATGAATACCCGCTTCGCCGGGTACGGCTGCGCCGGGAAGAAGTTGAGCCGAATACCCGGCTGCGCCGGGGACCCGGCCGGCGCACCGCACGGAGGAAGGGAGACAAACGCGGCTGAAAACACTGGAGAAGATAAGGAAGAGTTACTGGGAATGGATCGAGAAAAAAACCAAAATCGGTTCAGCGCTGCGCGCGAAAAACCAAACTCGGTTCAGCGCTGCGCGCTGAGAGCACGTGTTGAAATATCTCATCGATGAGGTTGTGTCCGGGGTGTAGCTGAATACGGTCTCCAAATTTGAAAAAGATCCACCGAGAATTTTGGCTTGGCATCGCAGATACACACACACACACACACACACACACACACACACACAGACAGATAGACAGACAGACAGACACAAGTCGTATATATATAGATAGATAGAATACCCTGACGAAGGCCACGAGGCCGAAATATTGGTGAAAACGTGAAGGCTTGTTTTGGTTATTTTTCCATATTTGTTTATATATATGTATAGCCTCTGGGGAGTTAAAAGCGGATACAGTAGTTCCCGATTAATGAACAACCAGGTACAAAATGCCTGTATGGCCTTTTTGCATCGTGTACGTTGTTCTTGCTCAGCTCAGTGTTTGAAAGAAATCGTGTGTAGGCACGTGGATCCATTTAGAAGACAATCGTGTCATTGTCGACATTCATTTCGACATCCTTTTCAATGTGCTTCTCACATTCAGATGTACTTTCAAACGAAAATTGATCAATATACCCCCCCCTCCCACCACCACCACCCTCCACCCCTCCCCCCTCCTGGCATTCCCCCAACCGGGACAACGCGTGTTTCAAAGCAAATGAAGAGAAACACAAGTTAATCCGCCTGATTGTGCTCGTAAACAACTTCAGCCAAACAAATAAATCTTACAGCGGCAACTCTGCAAATTGGATGCCGACTTGAAAAGAATCTGCTGTGTCCGACTGCATCCCATTCGACGCTGTTGGATTTGTAATTAGAAAAGAGAACATTCGAAGCTCCATAAACTGTCGGATGGTAGACCTGTGTAGAGACGCTCATAGTTCGCTCGCAAGGAAGATGGCAATAAATCTCTAACTGGGATTTCTGCAGGGAGTAAAGTCGAGAAATCGAGAGAGAGAGAGAGAGAAAGAGAGAGAGACTGAGAGAGAGAGAGAGAGAGAGAGAGAGTGAGAGAGAGAGAGAAAGAGAGAGAGAGTGAGAGAGAAAGAGAGAGAGAGTGAGAGAGAAAGAGAGAGAGAGAGTGAGAGAGAAAGAGAGAGAGAGAGAGAGAGAGAGAGAGAGAGAGAGAGAGTGTGTGTGTGTGCATGTTTTTTGTTCCGTTACACGAACATTCAAAGCGCGCTCTCAAGCGATATTTGCACTAATTGCTTTTATGTACAGAGTTACACATACACATACACACACACACACGCGCGAGCGCGCGCGCGCACACACACACACACACACACACACACACACACACACACACACACACACACACACACACACACACATACACACCACTATCACCACCACCACCCCTGACGCAACACAGACTAAATCGGATAAAACATAACGGAAGTTACATGACCTTGTTTACATCCACGCAGTATTAAAACCCATCAGTCAGGAAAAAGCAGACTGATTGAAACATTGATAAGTGATAATAAATTCTTGCGCAGACATCATCATTAACGGTTTATCATCGTTAACTTCAGGTTGAGAAAAAACAGACGGCATACTGACGGATGCTTCTGGCCGTGATTTTGAAAAAGGCATCGAATTTGAAAAGCGAATTATTCGCACACAAAATGGAGCAAGCAGATGCAAGGACGTATTAACGGACGGACATGAACAGATGAACACAAAGTCAGAAACAAACTCTCTCTCTCTCTCTCTCTCTCTCTCTCTCTCTCTCTCTCTCTCTCTCTCTCTCTCTCTCTCTCTCTCTCTCTCGAGCTCTCTCTCGAGCTCTCTCTCGAGCTCTCTCTCTCTCTCTCTCGAGCTCTCTCTCTCTCGAGCTCTCTCTTATATTTTTTATGTGCGTCTGTCTTTATGTGCTTTCACCAACATTGTTTTCATTCCTGATTAATGAACTGGCACTTGAAATGTTTCAAAACGGTAAACATGGAATACATTTAACACCTGACGTGATGCAGATTCTCATATTGCTGTTTGCCGACGATGTACTCTTGATATCCTATAGCGCAGCCGGGTTACAGAAACAGATTGATGTGTTAAAACAGTTTACGGATAAGTTTTCCATGACAGTCAACCTGGATAAGACAAAGGTAATCGTTTTTAGAAAAGGAGGATTTCTGGCAGCAAATGAAGCCTGGAAGTACGGAAACGAGGACATAGAGGTTGTGAACAGTTACAAGTACTTGGGGCTAAATTTCACCACAAAATTGTCATTGACGCAAATGGTCAGCGATCTGGCCTCAAAGGCAAAGATAAGGACTGGCCAAATCCTAAGATGTTTGTGGAGGCTAGGCAACATACCTAGAAGCGTATTTTTTAAAATATATGACGCACAGGTCCTCCCGATCTTAATGTATGGATCTGAGCTGTGGGGATTCCAAAGGTTTGAAGCTCTTGAGAAAGCCCATTATTGTTTGCATGCAAGAAGTTTTTGTGTGTAGGACGACAAACACCAAACAAGATGGTATATGGTGACTTAGGCCGCTACCCACTTTATGTCACTTCGTCGGTTCGCTGTATTAAGTATTGGCTGAGAGTGTTACATTTGCCAAGCGAAAGACTCCCAAGGAAAGCATATGACATGATGAAACATTTACAGGGTTATGGCAAGAAAACATGGTCTCATTATTTGAAAGAAATGTTATGCATGTACGGCTTGGGAGATGTCTGGCTGCAACAAGGTGTAGGCGATTTGAATCAATTTATAGCAGTATTCAGACAACGATTGTTTGATTGCTTCCAGCAAGACTGGCACGACAGCATCATGAACTCGGAGCGATTTGAATTTTATTCGCTTTTTAAACAAGAAATTCGCGCTGAAGTGTATATAGATCATATTCAGCTCCGCTGTTTTCGAGATGCATACATACAATTTCGATTTGGTATTTCACCCATAAACACTCACAAATGCCGCTATCGAACTGACGTTGTACCGGGCCTTTTGATTTGCCCTGTATGCAGAGAGGACGTGGAAGACGAGAAACATGTATTGTTTGTATGCAAAGGATATTGTGATTATAGACTTGATGTCAAAATGTGACCCTCCACCACGAAATGAGTCGCATGTCACCTCGCGCGGTTCTGCGCTACGCTTAAATAAAACCGGGTGATTGTCCATAAATACAAACACACGGCATGTATTACTGACCCCCCCTCCCCACACCCCGTTGAAATGAACCTTGTGTGTTTAATCAATAAAATGTCTTACGTCTTACGTCTTACGTCTCTCGAGCTCTCTCTTATATTTTTTATGTGCGTCTGTCTTTATGTGTTGTATAAAGGACAGGTTGGAAGAATAGGCTTTGCCTAAAACCTTTATCCTTGTGTAATAAAGTTCTGAGTCTGAGTCTGAGTCTCTCTCTCTCTCTCTCTCTCTCTCTCTCTCTCTCTCTCTCTCTCTCTCTCTCTCTCTCTCGCCGCACACACACATGCACACATATTCATACTCTCTCTCTCTCTCTCTCTCTCTCTCTCTCTCTCTCTCTCTCACACACACACACACACACACACACATGCACACATATTCATTCACTCACTCTCTTCTGCGTGTACTCGCACACATAAAATGCAATTCAAGAAAAGAAACGTACACCTATCACAATAAGTTGAAACGCAATTTTACAAAAGGGGTAACCAACCTTTACAGCAAATGCTCCAGATAGCTTCTTTCTTGCAAAGACAAATCCACGCACCACGGCCAGAATACCAGCACACAAGTTATCACTGATTATCACCAACACAAAACTTTCCAATTCCAGCAGAAGAAAATGATCACCGAGTATCACTACGGAGAAAAAAAACTCTCTCGAGAGAAAGGAACTTGTTGATAATATTTCCACAGGAACAAAATGTCATGAAATAGAAAAAGGACAAAACAGCAGTGAACCGGACAGGAGAAGAAATCACCACGGGAACCGTCTAACTCAAGGTTGAAAGCCTGGCAGAGGAGACACTTTCACAAGGGTGGGCGTGACAACAAAGGCACCGAAATTCAAAACTCGTCTATACAGGCATCTTTAAAGACGGGGACGTTTAGGAATACTAAAGCCTTCGAAAGATTCGGGAGCTAGTATTCAAGGTACCATTACAAAGACGCACAAGCTTTGGCTCGCATAATGCCTATAAGCATTACCGTGAGTTAATTCATCAGTGTAGATAGTGCATCGGGTCTGATCCAACTCCTGAGCCTTTTTTAGTCTCAATTTTTGTTACTGTAATGCCATCTCCACAGGAAACAGTAAGAAATTTATCAATACTATTCCAATCGAGATAGCAACTTTTGCAGCAGCTTAAAACACTGCCCAAAAATGCCCCATAGCAAAGATTTTCCGCTTTATAATAGAGCAGCAAAAGCAGTTCTTGTGAACAAGCGTACTCGTAAGAAAACTTACCCACAACTCTCACGCCTGTGCGTACTTCTACAGGCTCGTCAAAGTCACCTTCACATTAAAGTCAGGGTAAAACTTCTTTCTCAGGTACCCGGGGTGAAATGAAGGAGTATTATGCTTGTTCCTGGGGGGACGGGAGGGGGGGGGGGGTGGAGGGGGGCTGTTAAACGGGTATGACACTGAACGGGAGCTGCAGCCTACATCTTGTTGAGGGAGTCCAGTAATAAAGGAAGCGTTCACCGTACTGTGCGTTGGAGGTGAAAGGCAGGGTAGCGTGACGGTCGTCGGGAAGGACCTGACTACTGCATGCCCTCTGTGGTTACTGTTTCGTTAGTATCCATGTCCTATCCAGCCCCCACTACCCCCCCCCCACCCCCACCCCCTCTGTGATGACTGTTTCATCAGTATCTATGACATACCCTGCCCCCTCCCCCCCCACCCCCAACCACTCTGTGATGACTGTTTCATCAGTATCTATGACATACCCTGCCCCCCCCCCCCCCCCCAACCCCCAACCACTCTGTGGTGACCCTTTTATCAGTATCTATGTGCTACCCTGGCCCCCCCCCCCCCCCCTTTCCCTCTGTGGTGACTACTTCATCAGTATATATTCCTACCCTCGACGCCCATGGAAAAATTGATGTCACGTGTACTCTCTCTCTCTCTCTCTCTCTCTCTCTCTCTCTCTCTCTCTCTCTCTCTCTCTCTCTCTCTCTCTCTCTCTCTTTTTCTCTTTTTTTTTTGCCTAAAACCTTTATCCTTTTGTAATAAAGTTCTGAGTCTGAGTCTGAGTCTGAGTCTGATTCTCTCTCTCTCTCCCTCTCTCTCTCTCTCTCTCTCTCTCTCTCTCTCTCTCTCTTTGTCCATGTCTCTGTCTCTGTCTCTCTCTTTCTCTGTCTCTCTCTGTCTCTCTCTTTCTGTCGCTCTGTCTGTGTCTGTCTCTGTGTCTGTGTCTGTCGCTCTGTCTCTCTCTCTCTCTGTCTCGCGAGACAGAGACAGACAGCGTGGCGGTTCACCACAATCACCTTTGAAGGCGAAGTCCTGTCAAACGGGATTGAGAATTTTAGAGCTTATTTCTTAGCCCTATATTATCTGCTGTGGCTTCTCAAATGCCAGAACATACAGACAGACAAAAGCCGCTAGACCACATCACAAACAGAACTCTACAATACACAGGTTTTTGCCCACACACACACACACACAGAGAAGCCGTATATATATATGCATATCTGTATCTATAAATATATAGAGATAGGTGAGAATGTATTTTTCGCGTGGCTATAAATTGATTCGACCTTTTCACTTTGACAGTAAGAACAACTTACGGGTGCAAGGGAAGCGTTGTGGACAGCGCAGTGGACAGCGCAGTGACATTCTAAAAATAGTAATAGTAACTTACAAACGGGAAAGCCACACGAAGGAAGGGAGATAAACGCCAAACACTGGAGAAGATAAGGAAGAGTTACTTATAATGGTGAAATGAACACAAAAACCAAAATCAGTTCAGCGCTGCGCGCTGAGAGCACGTGTTGAAATATCTCATCGATGATATTGTGTCCGGGGTGTAGCTGAATACGGTGTCCAAATTTGAAAAAGATCCAGCGAGAACTTTGGCGTTGTGATGTGGTGTAGCGGCTTTGGTGTGTCGGTATGGGGGCCCGGGTAGCTGAGGTGGAACCAAAATCGGTTCAGCGCTGCGCGCTGAGAGCACGTGTTGAAATATCTCATCGATGAGGTTGTGTCCGGGGTCTCTCTGAATAAGCCCACCAAATTTGAAGCAGATCCATCGAGAACTTTGGCCGTGCATCGCGAAGACACAGATACACAGACACACACAGATACACAGACACACACACACAGACACAAGTCGTATATATATATATATATATAGATAGATGTATGTATGTATGTATGTATGTATGTATGTATGTAGGTATGTAGGTATGTAGGTATGTAGGTATGTATGTAGGTATGTATGCATGTGTGTTGGTGTGTGATTCATTTAATGATTCATTCGATAATCACGTCGGTTGTGTGCTTGTGTTATTGTTGAACAACTAATCATTTGTATTAAAGCGAACGTGGCAAACGAACAAACAAACAAACAAACACGCCAATAAACACACTCGTCAAGGAAAAAAAAACACGTACACAATCAAACAAGTAAATCAACAGACTAACAAAACAGCAATCAAACAAACAAACAAGCACACAGACACTTTGCTTGTTCTTTTGTTTTGTTTGCCCTTTCTTTCTTTCTCTGTTTAGCCCATCAACATGTCTTGGGGTGAACAGTTCACGAAGAAAGCTTGTTGTTGACCAAACCTTTTTGTGAGTTCAAGCAGGGTTTAGATCAATTCTATGCTCAACTTGTTGAACGATTGATGTATTGCTTCTTTTTATGTTATAATATGCACTGACTTGTATAATACGCTTTGCTTTTAATCACGATGAACGACCATCTTCTGGTGGAGACAAACGGGTTAAAATCAATTGTTCTTCATGTAAATAATGCAAGTGAAGTGAAAGAATTAACAAGATTATATTATCGATCGACTATGGAAGAATCCGAGTTTTAATGAACCTTCTATCTTTTACAGTGCTAGGCCCTACGCCTTAGATTGTATATATTTTTTTTAAGGTAAGGTCGCATAAAAAACACAGAAATGAGAAAAAGATAAACACTAAATCGTGTCGAATGACCCTCTGGGTTCAAGAGACCAGAAATCACAAACAAGTCGCGAAAGGCGAAATAACAACATTTAGTCAAGCTGTCGAACTCACAGAATGAAACTGAACGCACTGCTTTTTTCACCAAGACCACATAATCGTAGTTTTGTCAGTCCACCGCTCGTGGTAAAGGCAGTGAAATCGACAAGCCATGCAGAATAGTGCGGTAGTGGTCGCGCTGAGCAGGATAACACGCTTTTCTGTATGTCTATTCTTTTTAACTTACTGAGTTTGTTTTTAATCCAAACATATCATATCTATATGTTTTTTTGAATCAGGGACCGACAAGGAATAAGATGAAATTGTTTTTAAATCGATTTCGGAAAATAATTGTTAATCATAATTTTCATATTTTTAATTTTCAGAGCTTGTTTGTAATCCAAATATAACATATTTATGTTTTTGGAATAAAAAATGACGAAGAATAAGATGAAATTATTTTTGGATCGTTTAATAAAAAAATAATTTTAATTACAATTTTCAGATTTTTTAATTACCAAACTCATTCATTAGTTTTTAAGCCACCAAGCTGAAATGCAATACCAAAGTCCGACCTTCGTCGAAGATTGCTTTGCCAAACTTTCAATCAATTTGATTGAAAAATGAGGGTGTGACAGTGCCGCCTCAACTTGTACAAAAAGCCGGATATGACGTCATCAAAGGTATCTATCGAAAAAAAGGAAAAAAAGTCCGGGGATACCATTCCCAGGAACTCTCATGTAAAATTTCATAAAGATCGGTAGTTTAGTCTGAATCGCTCCACACACACACCCGCACAGACAGACAGACAGACAGACAGACAGACAGACAGACAGACAGACACACACACACACACACACACACACACACACACACACATACACCACGACACTCGTCTCGATTCCCCCTCTATGTTAAAACATTTAGTCAAAACTTGACTAAATGTAAAAAGAAACAACACAACTGCACGCAAAATGTATTATTTATTTTTGTTTCTTAGCCAGTGTTATGCCAGAGGTCCCCCGCGTCGGTGGCAGTTTTATGTGTGATACAGTGGAACTCTACACCCCCCCCCCCCCCGTCCCCTTTTAAAACACCCCCACCCACCTATCCCGTTTTCAGACCGTCTACATTCAAACCCCAGTTCTTCAGATTTGTTTTCTCTCATACCGAGTGTTAGTTTACCTCCCTTTTAGCAGTTTCATTTGTCTCGCTGTGCGCTCTAACAGTCAAGACGGTCGTGTGATCGATAAGAAGAAGAAGACTTTAAGATTAAAACTCCCTCCCTGTCAAGGCCTGATTTCCTACAGTTTTTGGAGGTATTAACATTGGGGTTCTACTGTATTTTTACAGAAAACCGATACAA
Organism: Littorina saxatilis; assembly: GCF_037325665.1. Classification (NCBI taxonomy): domain Eukaryota; kingdom Metazoa; phylum Mollusca; class Gastropoda; order Littorinimorpha; family Littorinidae; genus Littorina; species Littorina saxatilis. Next base: position 22,881,711 of record NC_090249.1, read on the forward strand.
ATACCGGAAATTTCCGGTTATCACCCACCATTTGTCTTGCTGTGCGGTCTAACAGTAAAGACGTGTGATCGACAAGAAGAAGAAGACTTTAAGATTAAAACTCCCTCCCTGTCAAGGCCTGATTTCCTACAGTTTTTGGAGGTATTAACATCGGGGTTCTACTGTATTTTTACAGAAAACCGATACAAATACCGGAAATTTCCGGTTATCACCCGCGCAGCTTCTCTCACCAGCAGTAAATTGTTATTCATGTACATCTTCGGTCTCGCTTCGTGCACAAAACGTCGTAAACAATACGCCACTGTCAGTTTCTGCCCTGAATATCCGAAATATGACTCTCCTAAGGGGCTCCGCTCACATATGTAACTTCAGCAGGACCGACGACGCACTGCAGATTATCCCTGCCCGCTACACGTTGCATGAAAGGAAAACAGGCCAAGTACTCGTCATAATCCCTATCGCGGCATAAATAATAGGCAGTGCGTCGTCTCTGCCGCCGGCTGAAACTGCGCAGGTATAGTCTGCCCATAACGATGTTCAAACAGAAAAGAACATCAGCGAAGCTTTCTCACACAACTGAAGGTAAGAAGCGCGCGGGTATAGGGCAGTAAAGAGATACATGTATATCATGCGTTTATTATTCTCCACTCGACTTAAAGATACCATCCTTCTCGTGAAAGCATTCACCTATACAACTCCACAAATGTGAACAGCTTTTAACATTGTAATAGCAAAAGTTTTATGACAAAAATAGACAACAATGTTTAATATAACGAGTTGTAAACTAAAAATGATATGTTTTGGTGCAGAACCATCTGTCTACACAAGATGAAAGCGTGAACAAATTGTCTACTGTTTTCAGGAATTTATATTTTTTCGTGACAGCTACCTTTTCGAAATGGCAAGATTTTGCTGAATTCATTTCGTTAGTGACACCTATGTTAATCTGCGAAAATAATTCCACAAAAGTTCCAAATGTGCACGGAAAACAACAAGACTGTTGAGTTTTGGTAGGTGCCCGGGTGGATGGATGATCTTATTTCCTTTCCGGTAAAATGCTGAGGTGTTGATCTGAGACGGTGAACATGATCACTTCCACAAGAGCGAATCATTTCAATGCATCTTACAATGACAGGAACATCGCCGAAGCTTATGGGCAGAATATACCTGCGCAGAGTCAGCAGCACAGACGACGCACTGCATATTATTGATGCTGCGATAAGGATTATGATGAGTACTTGGCCTGTTTTCTTTTTACGCAAAGTGTAGCGGGCTGGGATAATCTGCAGTGCGTCGTCTCTGTGCCGCTGACTCTGCGCAGTTATAATCTGCCCCTAACCCACACTCGACTGAAGGCAAGAAGCTCCAGGACAAATCTAGAACGATAAAAATATACCATAGCGATACATATCCCCCTGACGGGGCAAAAATGAAACCACAGGCGGGAATGTAACCAGATCTCAACGCCTGAGTGAACAAGGAATAAGTGAGAGAAAAAAAAACTCGAAGTGTCAAAAGAGGCAAAAAGTTTGGATAACATCAGCTGAACTCGCTGATGTGCAAAAAGTGCTGACTTCATGGATTTAAGATGTAAAAGCATTCATGTTCTATTGATCGGGGGAAAATAAACCAAACGGAAGAAGAAGAAGAAAATAAAGAAGGATGTGAAAACAAGGCCTGACTATCTGAACTTTAAAACGACACCATCAAAAGTGTTACAAGCGTCCGACTCATAATGTTACATTTACAGTAATTGAGAACTTCGACTTCTGAAGAGATTTCTGTTTGAAGATTTTTCCATTTCAGGCATTGTCAATTTGAGGATTAATCATTTTGAAAACGTTCATTTTGAGAATTTTACCCCTGATTGATCTCCAATGTTTTGAAAAGCTTCAGGTTGTTATTAAGATATCCCTTTTTCCTGCATTTACTTCTATTTTATTATTTTCTTCGAAGCATCGACGCCGATTTGGATTAGCTCTATTTCCACGCGGGCTGTGAAATTAACAGAAATGGCCTGCAGGCAGTTAGCCGTCCAAACGACAAAATAACGAGAGATCAAAGGTGTGTATGATGATGCTATCCCTTTAGTGCGACAACCGTGATATGAATCGAATGATTATGTTACACGCAAAAGCCCATTGGGCTAGGAATGTGGAAAAAGACACAAAAACAAAACAAAACAAGAACAAAACAAGTCGCGTAAGGCGAAATAACAACATTTAGTCAAGCTGTCGAACTCACAGAATGAAACTGCTTTTTTCACCAAGACCACATACTCGTAGTTTCGTCAGTCCACCGCTTGTGGCAAAGGCAGTGAAATCGACAAGCCATGCAGAATAGTGCGGTAGTGGTCGCGCTGAGCAGGATAACACGCTTAATTTTCTGTATGTCTATTCTTTTTAGCTTACTGAGTTTGTTTTTAATCCAAACATATCATATCTATATGTTTTTGGAATCAGGGACCGACAAGGAATAAGATGAAATTGTTTTTAAATCGATTTCGGAAAATTAATTTTAATCATAATTTTTATATTTTTAATTTTCAGAGCTTGTTTGTAATCCAAATATAACAGTATATGTTTTTAGAATCAGCAAATGACGAAGAATAAGATGAAATTATTTTTGGATCGTTTAATAAAAAAATAATTTTAATTACAAGTTTCCGATTTTTAATGACCAAACTCATTCATTAGTTTTTAAGCCACCAAACTGAAATGCAATACCAAAGTCCGGCCTTCGTCGAAGATTGCTTTGCCAAACTTTCAATCAACAATGAGGGTGTGACAGTGCCGCCTCAACTTTTACAAAAAGCCGGATATGACGTCATCAAAGGTATTTATCGAAAAAATAAAAGAAATATCCGGGGATATCATTCCCAGAAACTCTCATGTAAAAATTCATAAGGATCGGTCTAGTAGTTTAGTCTGAATCGCTCTACACACACACGCGCGCACAGAGAGACAGACAGAGAGAAGAACAAGAAGAACAAGAACAAGAATACTTTATTATATCATGGAGAAATTCAGGCGTGGTACATAACAATAATACAAACAGGACATTGTTTTTACATAAGACATATAGCACTATATAACAGGGCAGGTTGACAGACAGACACACACACACACACACACTCACACACATACACCACGACCCTCGTCTCGATTCCCCCTCTATGTTAAAACATTTAGTCAAAACTTGACTAAATGTAACAAGTCGCGTAAGGCAAAAATACAACATTTAGTCAAGCTGTCGAACTCACAGAATGAAACTGAAAGCACTGCAATTTTTCAGCAAGACAGTAATACTCGTAGCATCGTCAGTCCACCGCTCGTGGCAAAGGCAGTGAAATTGACAAGAAGAGCGGGGTAGTAGTTAAGCTGAGAAGGATAGCACGCTTTTCTGTACCTCTCTTCGTTTTAACTTTCTGAGCGTGTTTTTAATCCAAACATATCATATCTATATGTTTTTGGAATCAGGAACCGACAAGAAATAAGATGAAAGTGTTTTTAAATTGATTTCGAAAATTTAATTTGATCACAATTTTTATATTTCTAATTTTCAGAGCTTGTTTTTAATCCAAATATAACATATTTATATGTTTTTGGAATCAGGAAATGATGAAGAATAAGATGAACGTAAATTTGGATCGTTTTATAAAAAATATATTTTTGTTTTACAATTTTCAGACTTTTAATGACCAAAGTCATTAATTATTTTTAAACCACCAAGCTGAAATGTAATACCGAAGTCCGGCCTTCGTCGAAGATTGCTTGGCCAAAATGTCAATCAATTTGATTGAAAAATGAGGGTGTGACAGTGCCGCGTCAACTTTTACAAAAAGCCGGATATGACGTCATGAAAGACATTTATCGAAAAAATGAAAAAAAACTTCCGGGGATATCATTCCCAGGAACTTACTCTCATGTAAAATTTCATAAAAATCGGCCCAGTACTTTAGTCGGAATCGCTCTACACACACACACGCACAGACACACACACACACACACACACACACACACACACACACACACACACACACACACACACACACACACACATACACCACGACCCTCGTCTCGATTCCCCCTCTATGTTAAAAACACAGCAAAAACCGGACGTCAAATCGAGACAACCTTCGTGCGTCTCTCTCTCTCTCTCTCTCTCTCTCTCTCTCTCTCTCTCTCTCTCTCTCTCTCTCTCTCTCTCTCTCTCTCTCTCTCTCTCCGTCTCTCTTTCTCTCTCTCTCTCTCTCACTCTCTCTCACTCTGTCTCTCTCTCTCTCTCTCACTCTCTCTCTCTCTCTCTCTCTCTCTCTCTCTCTCTCTCTCTCTCTCTCTTGACCTAAACGCACTGAAACGACCTGAAAAGAACAGCTACGAGAAGTAAATCGTCCGCACTGACACCCAGATCTCGCATTATTTTACGAGATTTCGTTTCACACAGCCATGCGAACACGTTCGGGCTGCGAAGACCGAGAAAACCCAGCAAAGGTATGTCAGTGACAAAAGAAATGGAAACGGGAGCTGAATTTCATTACCGCAACATTTTATCCTCTGACGCAACGTGGGATAAAAGCACTCTCTGCTCAAAGGTTGCTTTGAAATTGAAGCAAACTGAGCGAGGGTAACAGCTCTTTTGTGAGGAAACCAGGACAGGAATGTAAACCTTGCTCCATGACGTTAGGTTAAGTTGCTTAGTCGTAAAGCGATTTTGAGGCAAGTCAACTGGAAGTGGCTTTTGCTGCTGATTCAAGTGTAACGATCCATATCCTAGGAAGCTATTGCAAGTAGCCCAACCTTAGAAACAAAGTAAACTATTCCATTTTATCACGACAAAAGTAGAATCATTTTGCGGAAAACGTGACAAGTTTGACTTTGAACTCCCGTAAACCTCAGGGGACATTATAAGATGTTTGATGGGTTGTTGACAGACCAGCTTTTTTGTCGTCCGAGGGGGAGCATATCGTCTTCTGTTTCATATTTATTGACCAAGGCCGAAGGCCGCGGTCAATAAATATGAAACAAAAGTCGATATGCCCCCCAAGGACCGACAAAAAAAGCTTGTCTGACAACAAACCATCAAACATCGTTTTTGTCATCATTTTGGTAGTGAGAAAATAAGATAACAATCAACACAGGGAGCCATGCTTTGAAACACGGGTTCCGTGCTGATAACCACACGAGTTCCGTGCGGATAACCACTGGCAATCAAAGCTGGCGTGTGAAAGCAACTTTCTGTATTTTAGAGTTCATAAAATGTTGGGATGAATATGTCAGGTTTGAGGATGCACAGTTCTGTTTGTTCATCTCCGTATTCCATTCCCTCGGCTTTCAGTTAGTAATCGAATGTGGAAGCTACGTTGAGTCAAAGGTCACAGAAGATTTGCGTCGTGCAGCGAAGGAAAGAATCGCGATCTTGTTTCCGACTCAGTACCTCTTTGTTTTTCATTAGACCTGTCAATCTGCTTGCTCGGCTTTGTGAGATGTTTGCATATCCTGTTGCTGTTTTCTTTGCTTTTGTCATTATTTCTTATTTGTGCTTCGTTTATCGATACAACGTCTTGTGCACGGGTCAAATGTTGTGTGTCAGCTCAGGGGTCAATTGGTTTGACTTGAACTTGACGTTCGTGTTTCTCACACAAAGATGCACGCACTCCATGACTTTGTAAGAAGACATGACATATCGGTAGGTTTCATTTGTTTGTGACGAATTTATTGAAGTAGTTTTGTTTTTTTGTTTACTTTTGCCAGTTTGCCAGTTGTTTTTTGGAACTTTGCAAAGCAGTGTCTTGTCGTCTGTTTAGGTCTGGGGAAACGCCAATGAAAAGAGCCGAAGAATCCTCGAGCGTTTCTATTGGGTTTGCTTTTGATTATCCATGTAATAGGGCTTCCTGCAACTATGGTAACCGGGGATTTATTCCCCGGGGAACATGAGATTTATTTACCAGGTGCTTGTGAATGAAAACTCGTGAAAATGATGATAAAACTATATAGGCTATATATACAAGTCTTATGGTTGACGGGTTAAATTATATTCGAACTCTAGGCATGACTGTCATTGTGTTTGTCTCTTTGGCGTACTGTCGCTGCCCCTTATGCAGGCATGAGACCAAGGGACTTAACAATAAAACATTAAAACGTTCATAATAAACAATAGTAAACAAGAATTTAAAAAAAAAAATAGACCGCCCATGCCGGGAATCGAACCCGGATCCCTTGGATTTAAAAAAAAAAAATTATTTATTTATTTTACACAATTAAGATAATTATTACAGTAAAATAAAACATTAAAACGTTCATAATAAACAATAGTAAACAAGATTTTATTATGAAAAAAAATAAAAAAAAATAAAAAAAATAGACAGCCCATGGCGGGAATCGAACCCGGATCACTTTAGCCATAGTCGGAAACGCTTTCCACCAAGCCACCAATTCTATCATTCGCCAGTGAACTCAAATGCCTATACTCCTCGCGCACAGTGGTACACGCACGCAAAGCACGCACGCACGCAAAGCCTGGTGTCGCTGTCGCTGGCTGGCTGGCGGATTAGCCGAACGGCTGTTCTATCCCACCGCGAATCGCGCCCGCCGTTAAGAGTCGTTTTTGTGGAATATTTGGCATTTAGGTCCCAGGTAACATTATGAAGTTTTAATACGATCAATCGGACCTATTATCAAGTTAGTGTATCAACTTTTGAACGAACTGCGCCCAGTAGTTTCCCAGCAATAAGCTGTTAAGTCGAGACAGACAGATAGACAGACAGACACACACACAATTAAAGTCTGTTGGACCCTAGTACTGTGTACTCGGGGATAATTCCGACTCTCAACAGTAACCAGCTAGGGTGTCGATTTTTGGCAAATGTCTACGTGAAAGGATGACCTTAAAGCCTGAATGGCGGCGTGTCAAAGAATTGTACACATAATTCACACGGTACACGGATTTTACCTCAATGTTACCTCTTTCTCTCTTGTGTTGTCACTGCGCTTGATTTGTTAGGTCTCTATACTTTTGCGGCTGATTTCCTGATAGCCGAAAAAATGGAAGCTGGAAGTTTCGAGGTTCAAATCTTGGCTGCGCCTGCTGGGTCGAGTGTGGATATTTTTCCGATCTTCCAAATGAAACTATATACAGACCTACCTGTGCCTTATCCCCCTTCGTGTGAATAGGGGATGGGGGCGGCCTTACACGTAAAGTTTACCCAACTCGTGCAATAAATAAATTAATTAATTAATTAAAACACACACACACACACACACACACACACACACACACATACACCACACACACACACGCACGCACACACGCACACACACACACACATTCACACACACGCACGCACACACACACACACACACACACCACAAACACAAGTTCACCCGTGAGTTAATGGCAGCCCGCGAACGGGGAAGAAGAAGTCGAAATCGAGTTTCCTGGCATGGGTGAAATCAAACTAATGAGGCTAGCTCGGATGGTGACTGTGTTGGAGGGATTTTGTTTACATTTTGCAAATCCATACGTTTGGATCGATGCAGACCAGATAGCTTGTATTGCGACCGATATTATGTTCTTTGTGGAAAATCGATAGATTTTTTTCTCTCTCTCCATTGCATATATTGATGCATTACAAAAATTGACTGACAATAGTACGAAGGTTACAAAGGTACAGCACCTTCTCTCCTATACATGAACAAATATTCAAATCGGAATGCTATGTTGACAGAGTTTAAAGGTGCAATCTTTCTCGTGAAAAACCATCACGAACACATCTCAGATCTGCCCAGGTTTTTACAAGGAATAACCCCTTTCCCCTTGAAGCTAATATACCGTAAGTCACAAGTTTGACTGATTTTGTGTGAAAAATTGCACATTTTGGTCAACATCATTTCGTACGTGTTACCTATGTCAACCTGCGAAATGAAATCAGCAACAACGACTTAGTCCTTCTCAGCGCAGTGCTAATTTCTGCTTATAAGTCTGATGTTATGGGCAGAATATACCTGCGCAGTTTCAGCGGCACAGACGACGCACTGCCTATTATTTATGCCGCAATAGGGATTATGACGAGTACTTGGCCTGTTTTCCTTTCATGCAACGTGTAGCGGGCTGGGATCATCTGCTGTGCGTCGTCGGTCCTGCTGAAGTTACATATGTGAGCGGAGCCCCTAAGGATACCCGTACGGTACAGAGCGTGTCAAACCTTGATCACGTGATGGTATTCCGGAACCATTACACTATAGAAGGGAAGTAGCTTTAAAGGCCTACCCTTTCTCAGATCTGACCAGGCTTTTACACAAGAAACCGAACCTCCCCCCGTGTACACTACATTGGGT
>NC_090249.1:22895046-22897546 GCF_037325665.1 Littorina saxatilis
GAATACACCTAAACACACAGACACCTGGGTAGCGCGACTCCGTTGCTGCTAGCTTTCCACTGGGAGGAAGCGGTAATGAAAATTAAAATTAAAAAAATGATGATATCTCATGTAAAAGCCCAGACGGAATGTGTTGTGGCGAACATGGTCGGTTATTCGAGGAGAAGTGTACCTTTAAGGGGAAGTGTAACATTAACACTCACCATTGTAATCAGACTCTATTGTCACTGACTTTGCATCGTGGTGCAAAACCGTTACAATGAGCTTTAAACTGCAAATTTAATCAAACGGATTTTGTTGTTGTTCCTTCTTAAAACCATTTTTGTTTTGTTTTTGTAAGTGTTGAGTAAGTGAGTGTGTGTGTGCCGTGTGTGTGTGTGTGTGTGTGTGTGTGTGTGTGTGTGTGTGTGTGTGTGTGTGTGTGTGTGTGTGTGTGTGTGTGTGTGTGTGTGTGTGTGTGTGTTTTATTTTTACTTTATTGTGTGTGTTTTATTTTTACTTCAAGGGAAATGTCTCGCACACATCCTTCTTTAAAGTTCATGTTTGTGTGTGTGTGTGTGTGTGTGTGTGTGTGTGTGTGTGTGTGTGTGTGTGTGTGTGTGTGTGTGTGTGTGTGTGTGTGTGTGTGTGTGTGTGTGTGCGTTTGTATGCCCAGTTATACAATCTTTCGCGTGTTTGTAACAGTTTGGTGGCAGGAAAACTCGTTGTAAAGTTGACTGCAGTTTTATAGATGTTTTACACGCCGCGCACAGTGCTGTGTCATGACGGCTAAGGTCTTTGACCTTGGGTCTGCTTGACACTCTCTCTGTTTTACATAAATTACATCTCTCTCTCTTTCTCTTCCTCTCTCCCTTCTCTCTCTCTCTGTCTATCTCTCTCTCTTTCTCTTCCTCTCTCTGTTTCTCTCTCTCTCTCCCTCTCTCTCTCTCTCTCTCTCTCTCTCTCTCTCTCTCTCTCTCTCTCTCTCTCTCTGTACTATGAACCAAGAGACCTTTCGTTCACTCGCCTCAACTCGTTAAAATTCCATAAAACGCCCTTTTCACGGGAACAGTTCCTGTTTATGTCGCACCTGCTGAGAGTTTTCTCAGTCAGTCACACACACACACACACACACACACACACACACACAGTGTAAAAGCTGCATGCCTTCGTGTCAACAGGTAAAACTTGATTCCGTTTCTCATACTTATTATCAGGGGAGGCGACTTATGGTTTTAACGAGATAGACGTATGGCACACATGGTGACCTCCCGTGACGAAATAAAATATGCATCAAAGCTCAGTATTTTAAGCTCATGCATCCCCAGAGAATAATTTCCGAGCATGCAGTCTTTATTTAAAATACATGTTTGGTTCAAATTCCTATCAATGATGTTCGACGGAGAATTGCCGGTAATAAATGGAAGAGAGATAGAAGGAGCTTGTGTCACAGAGAGAGAGAGAGAGAGAGAGAGAGAGAGAGAGAGAGAGAGAGAGAGAGAGAGAGAGAGAGAGAGAGAGAGAGAGAGAGAGAGAGAGAGAGAGAGAGAGAGAGAGAGAGAGAGAGAGAGAGAGAGAGAGAGATGGGGGATATGTTACAACGAAGTTTACATCGAAATCTTGCTCAAACCGGTCAGTGTTCACTTTGGTTTTTAGTTTTATTTAACAATCATTTGGTTCGTTTCTGTCAGACCCGACAGCTAGCGTCGCATATAGGCCTTACTGATCATCAGCTATCTTTCTAATGATAGCTGGCTTCGTCAGCACTATCATCAGAGGCAGAGAATATTATATGCGAAAATAGCTGCTTTAATTTGGTCTCATTTTCTCGCGCTCTGCAGTCTCGGTGACAAATCTCATTTGTCATGCGCGCTTCGCCGGTGACGACTCTCTCCTTAATCTGGCAGAAATGGCCGCATTACTGCTGCTTTGAATGAAGCCTGCACTGCCATCAGTGTAGACTTGCATCGCCCTTCCTTGCTCATAATGTTCATCTCACTCAGCGCTTTTGAATAATTCATCCATTCTTGGCCCATGTAAGTGTGCGTATTAAACTAGAAACCCCGAACGGGCAGAGGGTACAAAGGGAGAGAATCCGACGAGCCCCGAGAATGGAGACTACTTCACCAAATTGGCGGAGAGGGGAACTTATGCGCTCTCATCATGCTAATGACTGCACGACGCTCGTGAAAAGAACCGTTTTGGGCTGGCTGGAGTGTGTTTTCGTCTCCGCTGTATATCGGGTGAGGGCCCTTACTTTACTTCAAACGTGTTTGAAGAAGTGACAGACAGTCTGGGAGAGTATAAGAAAGAAGAGAGACATGAGGTGGGGGAGGAGGGGAGGGGGACGGGGAAGAGGAGGAGGAGAAATACGGATAAGGGCCGGGGGATGGGGTGGGGGGGGGGGGGTTTGAGCCCAATTAGAGAGAAAGAAAGAGACGGTGAAGAGAGAGAGAGGAGAGAGAGAGTGAGAGAGAGAGAGAGAGAGAGAGAGAGAGAGAGAGAGAGAGAGAGAGAGAGA
>NC_090249.1:22902546-22907546 GCF_037325665.1 Littorina saxatilis
AGAGGGTAATATTTGATTATATAACTCCCTGGACGCCAGTCTCGCGTGACACTGCGAGACGGTAAAACAAATGTGAGTGTTGAATTGAGGTTCGAAGGAAACGAAAAGATAATGAAGAAGAAGAAAGGAAAAGTTGTTTCTCACTCAATTTACAACGTCTCTGGGTTCGAAAGAAAGAAATAGGATTGTGAACTCTGTGTGGGACTGTATAACAGTATACATTCAGAGACTGAAAAGTGTATGCTTGTGTTTAATACTACAAATATATGTCTCCTCAGTACTTATTTTTCAAAGATACATTAATCCTAAGTATTGTTTTGTTAATATACTCTCCATTTTTCCCTTTTTTCTTTTTTTCAAGTTTTTTTTTTTTTCTTGTGCTTTTCTGCTGTTACATTATTTAGATTTTAATTTTACTAATCACAATTTCGCCACTTTTGACAAAAGTATTTTTAACCAAATAGATTTTCTCGACGTTTAATTCTTAACATGAAGATGGCAAAAGGTAGAGGAGTGAATTCATTTCACGGGCAATCGGAAGGCTGATTTTCATCACCATCCATGAACTGTGAGAATAACCTGAAGGTGACCGAACTCAATTTACAGTCTATCAGTAGCTTCCCTCAAGGGAGTTTCTCAACAGCGTCCACGACCGGCACGGTTGGCCTAGTGGTAAGGCGTCCGCCCCGTGATCGGGGGTCGTGGGTTCGAACCCCGGCCGGGTCATACCTAAGACTTTAAAATTGGCAATCTAGTGGCTGCTCCGCCTGGCGTCTGGCATTATGGGGTTAGTGCTAGGACTGGTTGGTCCGGTGTCAGAATAATGTGACTGGGTGAGACATGAAGCCTGTGCTGCGACTTCTGTCTTGTGTGTGGCGCACGTTATATGTCAAAGCAGCACCGTCCTGATATGGCCCTTCGTGGTCGGCTAGGCGTTAAGCAAACAAACAAACAAACAAACAAACAAACAAACAAACAAACAGCGTCCACCACGCAGTTAATCTAATCAAGAGCTATCGAAAGGATTCCCACACAACATTCCAGAGCTTAATTGTAAAATAATCAATGAACCGAGCTCACTTCACGGGCAGTAAACAAACTGATTTCTACAATTCATGTTATCATAACAATAGTCAGTTCAGAGCTGTATTAAAAAAACCTGAACAGCTAAACAAAATAAATAATTCTGCAATTTTTAAAATACTTTCGCAAATGTCGAACTGAAGTATTGAACAGTAAAAGTCGAATCGCAAATGTTATGATCAGTAAGAAGGCTCATTGTCCAAACAATATCCGCTGTGGAATCTTGCTGATGACAAGATATGGCGAGTCGATTAACTTGACAGCCTGATAACTAATCAATAAGTAACGGCGGTCGTGATCTAACTATCAGTGAAATGAGGTCAGCTTTTAACAGTAAAGTGATTGTGATCGACAACTAATTCTGACCCGGCGGTAACGGGTTCGAATAAAAATTTTAAAAAAATCAACTTTTTCTTTCTTTTCTGAACTCGTAATTCTTGTATTCCAAAGGTTTTGAGTGGTGTATTGAAAATCAAATTTATCAAAGGATTGCATAATAATCGAGTTCTTCCAGTCAACGATTTCCCAGATTTACCCATTCTGTATTTTGTAGCATCGGCTTCTGGGAAAAGCCCTACGGTCGATGGTATCACCGCGCGTCGACTGCATGTAGTGGTCGTACTCCGCTTCTAATAATAATGTACTTCTGGCATCAGTCAATGCTGGATCTCAGTGGTACCGCAAGTTAGTGAGTCAGGTCAATGGTCGGTTAATCAAGAAACTGATTTCTAGAGCACCCTGGCCTATCTTTTGCCCCCACCATGGCAGGGTAAGAAACAGTAATCATTCATTAATGGAGGTTCAGAAGTATGGTTGCGTAGTGGCTCCAAACGTGATCATTTTACAGATCACAATACAAATTCGCTATCACAATCAATGGTAATTGAAATGAACATGGATGAACTATTAATAAATCGCATGGTGCTAAGTATCTGGTACGACATGTAACCTTTCAGAATACTCGCCCGATACTGTGATGCTTAAAAGCGATTTTCCATTTAATCACAGATGTTATGAACAGTCGACTTGTTTACTTTGTCATTTCTTGTCTAATGGCAAATATCGACATAGTCTGTGTAGTTTTCAATGTTGCCACCAGTGGGTCGGCATACCCCAGCGAAATGATCGATTCCGTGGTTCCGTGTGGTGGTGTGGTTTGGGCCGGGTCGCAGGCTAACCGGCCACTCAGCCCCGCTAAGGATGAAGCCCGTCACTGATCCCTGGGCTAATCCCTGGGCTAATCCCCCTCCCCCCGTGCCAAGAATCCTTGGCCTGCATTCTCCCACCCCCTCCATTCACCTCATAACCCTGACCTCTTCCCCTCACACAACCATCCCTCTCTCCCTCTCAGTTCCTCTCCCCTTGTAGTTGTACCTGTTCTTTCTCCCTGCAGTCTATATTTGACTTGTTCTACGCCTCCCCTTCCTCCTCCTCTCCCTCTGTCTCTCCCACCCCCACCCCATTCCCTTTTGTCGATGCCTATACATTGCTCTCCTCGTCCCCTTCCTCCAGCTCCCTCCTCCCCTTTCCACCTCTCTCTAGTCTACGTCTGCGCGCCCTCCTCCTCTCCCCCTCCTCCTCCTCCTCCTCCTCCTCCTCCTCCTCCTCCTCCTATTCAGTACTATCAAGGCATTGCCAGTTTTGGTCAAACCCTTCATCCTCTGGAATATACCTTCAAAAAGCTCTTGGTCGTTCTGACTGCTTCTGTTGCTTGTGGGTGTGGGTATAAGCATTGTGCGTAGCATCATGATTCATGGGAATCAGCATTGAATAGTTTTGTATTGGTCAGTTGGACAAACCGTGAGTGTTACTGAAACTGCTGAGCTTAGTGGTCAACCTTGCGTTAGCTTCAGTTCCCAGGACGGGTTTTAGTCGTGCATAAACTTGCCTTCAGCACTCTTTCTAAGAACTTAAGCCCTTACATTTGAAAGGACAACTTTTTTCATATATACATGTAAAACTTAAATATCTTATGTCGGTACCAAATATGTCTATAAGGCGTTTTTGCAAAAGCAAACACTAGTGCATCCAAGCAGCATCACGTGCAATGCTAATTCTAACCTCCTCCTAAACCATATCTGCCACTTAACATGAATTTTCTTGCTGCTTCATCAATTGTTGGTTCAGTCCCACAAAATCTCTGCCTGGCAGCCATTTTTCTGCTGCTAGAAGCCTCTTAGACCGTTTCTTATCCTCCGAGGTTCGTCTCTGCCAGAAATCAGTATATAGCTTACAAAGCTCCTTTAGCTCTGTCTCAGACGGTTTCTTCTCGAACACAGACTGTTTAACTCATGTCGCGGTGCTTTTCGGTCAGTGACCGGAGGAGTTCACGAAACGGATTATCTGAACAATTGAAGACGCCCGTTTACCGAAATTAAGGGTCATGTTCCCACACAATATATAGAACTACAATGTATTTCTGATCGATGTGATACAATTTTACTCATAGCTTGAATTGGAGTAATATGGCAGCAGACAAAAGAAGCAATTTTAGCTTGTGGTACGAAGTCAGATATTTGAGATTTCTTTCTACTATCCCTTTTCTTTCTTTATGTGGTGTTTAACGTCGTTTTCAACCACGAAGGTTATATCGCGACGGTTCTACTATCCCTGACTTTAGGAATTTAAACGCATCCCGTTACGAAGGCAAGGGGAACCATTGAAAATGAGCTTAATAATAGTGGCCGATTGAGAAAAACAAACACAAAAAAACAAGTACAGCTGTGTTTCTTTTGCACAACTCCTCTCTAATTGCATTTGTCTTAATAAACGTCGTCTTAGTCTGGATTTGGCAGTCGTGTTGCAAATGGCATGATAGCGTAAAGGAGTCAATAGTGTATTTTAATCCCAAGTCATAAGTCATTTGAAATTTTGTTCACATGTTCTTTACAACAATGCAAACAAATCAGTATCTGAAAGCCGGATGAGAGTCCCCTGCAGGAGAAGCTGTTCGGCGACCTGGCGGCCCTAAAGAAGACAGCGAAATTCGTGCGTGCCACAGGAGTGGATGTCTAGAAGGAGCCAACGAGAAGAAGAAGAAGTATCTGAAAAAATGGGGTTCACATTTTTTTCTAAGCTATCTGAGTCTGTAGGCGATTTCGTTATTTGGCTTCCCAGGAGGCTTCTGCCTCAGCCATCCAGGGTCGCTATGTCTCTTGAAACCTTCTGTCTGGAGGCACATTTTGGTTTCCATCGCCGGCTGCTGACTCGTTCTTGTTCAACACGACTGCTAACTCCTGATTCAAGTTGCAGAAGGCCCCAATTTCTGACAATTTCCAAATTTCCCCCCAACCAAAGATCTTCTACTGCTACGCCAGGATTTTGCCCCAACCCTCCAACCCCGTCCCAACCCCCACCAACACACCCACCCCCTTTCTTTCCTTCTCTTCCACGTCCGAAATCACACAACCGCAGGATACTGCATGCAATCTGTAACCCAGTTACAGCCAATGGCCATTTGTCTGGAATTGTGAAGTCTGTTGTCAGTGCTCTGCCCTCGGTTTGTTGCACTATTTGCACGTGCACTCTTTGTGTCGCCCGAAGCGTCGGAACTTTAATCCGCGCAGAGCTTACCGCTTTCACTGTCTCCTGTGTTCAATTCACGTTGTTCTGCTGTCATCCGTTCTGGCACGCAATTTGTGATTTAAAAAGTGTGTTCATTAAATGCATGTAATAAACCTTTTACAACTGTTATAGATTTGTTCCACAAGAATGGTCAATGAATTAAAGCCCCAGACCGTCTCAAATGGTTTACAGAACGATTTAAATCTTCTCATGAAAAAAGCAGTTCTAACCTGATTGAACACACTTGCAATAGCATTTGGTTTAAACACAATTTTATTCAAAATACATGACATGAAACAATTGACAAAAATGCAGCTAGGACACGAACTCAAGCAGATGCTTATTTGACGTGA
>NC_090249.1:22912546-22940046 GCF_037325665.1 Littorina saxatilis
AGCGATCATGACGGCAGCGAATGGTAAAATCCGGGCAGTACATTTTCGAAAGAAAAGGGCATCAAATCTAGCAGACACTGCATAACATGCGCTTTGGAGTTCTTTATTCACTTATATCAAATAATGGCTTGAGTCCACTGATAAGTGATATGTGTTTGCGTCACTCGAGGGTGCAACATTTTTCAAACACACACACCACTCCCCCCCCCCCCCCAAAAAAAAAAAAAAAAAAAAAAAAAACACGCGCGTCACACACGTATGCACACACGCACACATGCAGACACACACAAACACACACTCACACACACACACACACACACACACACAAAGCAAAGCAAAGCAAAGCAAAGCAAAGCAAAGCAAAGCAAAGCAAAGCAAAGTAAAGAGTTATTTCCGAACCATTGTCTTTTTAAGTAGATCGAACGAAAACGACCCTTTTTGTCCAAAACATATCTCTGGTGTATCATATAGTAGTGGTTTAGAACTGATTGGACTTGACGGATGATTATGGCTGTGTATCGATTCTTGACATTGTTTGGGGCTCCGTTTCAATCACAGCGAAACGCATTGTCGACTAAAATTAGGTGTCTCTAAAGCAGACATGTACCCCACCCCCTTCTTTCTATCTCTGTCTCTCTCTCTGTCTCTCTCTCCATCTCACTCTCTCTCTCTCTCTTTCTCCTTCTTACCCTCCCGCTCTCTCCCTCTCCCTCACTCTCTTTCTCTCTGTCTTTACCCCCTCTCTCTCTGTGTCTCTCCCCCCTCTCTTCTCTCTCTCTCTCTCTCTCTCTCTCTCTCTCTCTCTCTCTCTCTCTCTCTCTCTCTCTCTCTCTCTCTCTCTCTCTCTCTCTCTCGTTCACCATTTTACTATCCTCATTTGGGCGCTGTGCGACGTGTCTATTTCTCACAAACATCGGGTCATCTTGAAGGGGTATTGTAGTTCCACCATCAAGTCATATCTGACAACCGACAACGACTATTGCTTGCTATTGAAACACTTTGTCGGCCGCCCCCCTCACCATAAAGGCAAATTTAGGATGGATGCAAAGTTTAGTCTTTAGTCTTGTGACGCATTTTTTCATTTTCCGGACAGCGATATTAGATGAAGTAATTTTTACGTTTCAGAAATAAAAACATTGAGGCGGGATTGTGGCGGTCGCAATGTTTAAGCTATTTCTTCGAATGTTTTACCAAGTTGCCTCTGGTTCGGCCAGGACTATAGGATTGCATTTCAGCTTCATACCTTTAAACTTCGTTTATGAAAATGTTCATTTTAAGGTTGCCAATTATTTCATTCTTGGCAAACACTGGTCAAGGAAACTGAGAGAGAGAGAGAGAGAGAGAGAGAGAGAGAGAGAGAGAGAGAGAGAGAGAGAGAGAGAGAGAGAGAGAGAGAGAGAGAGAGAGAGAGAGGGGGGGAGAGAGAGATAGAGAGAGAGAGCGAGCGAGAGAGAGAGAGAGAGAGAGAGAAAGAAAGAGAGAGAGAGAGAGAGAGAGAGAGAGAGAGAGAGAGAGAGAGAGAGAGAGAGAGAGAGAGAGAGAGGAGAGAGAAAGATCACTTAAAAACTCTGAACTCAGAGAGACAGAGATTCTCCCATTTTCGAACACGTTCTCCCGCACACAACCACGCATTGAGCATTCGTCCATGCCTGTTTACCCTGAAGGAAACACACAAAAGGCAAGACAAAAAGCGCGAAATTGTAACGAGGATTCGATCCGGGACAACATTATTGAAGACATGCGTGCTGAGCGAGAAATAAACAATTGATTTGATCCATGTTTCAAGGAAAGTGTTAAAAGACAGTATAAAAAGTTTGTAAATTAAAAACCAACGGAAGAAAGGACGGAATCTCCCCTATAACGCCAACTCTTTCTGTCCAAACTCGTGCTTCCAGGCATCCAATAAAAGCTCAGAGAGAGAGAGAGAGAGAGAGAGAGAAAGAGAGAGAGAGAGAGGGGGGGCGAGAGAGAGAGAGAGAGATAGAGAGAGAGAGAAAGGGGGGGGGTGAAAGAGAGAGAAAGAAAGAGAGAGAGGAAAGAGAAAGAGAGAGAGAGAGAGAGAGAGAGAGAGAGAGAGAGAGAGAGAGAGAGTAAAGATGGAGAGAATTAAGGGTGGCGTAGAGACAGAGGATCAATAAGAATAATGTAGCAGAGAGACAGACAGAGGAGACAGCGAGAAACACACACACACACACACACACACACACACACACATACACACACACTGTCATGAGAAAGGTCAGACAGTGGAGTAGGGAGCTGGCTGATTGCGTGAGGAAATTGTCCCGTGCAAATCAATGTTTAATTGCCCTACGGGGTGAGATGTCACGGCTTGGGGTAAATCACCCCGCCTCCGCTGGCTTTCCCCGGCTTTCTCCTACTTCTGACACACTAACACGACAGTAAAACATCCTTCAAGAATTATTGTCCCTGCTGCAGATGCTGTCTGGGGTGCCAGGAGTGGTATTCAAGAAGAAAAAGAATTTGAGGTGGTTTCAGATTCTGAAGCCGTGTTAGCTACTACGCTTTAACTTCCGATTTTAACTGGCATTCACGAGTCCCCCTCCGAACGCTGTTAGCTAACAAGGTTGTCTATTTATAAACCACGGGGTTTCCCTTACTTCCTGTTCAGTGCGCACGTGCAGTAGGTCTTATCCGCCTTCATTGCTTTTATTCCGCGAACGAACACGTGTGCATTACATTTACTTTAGTCGACATGTACGGAACATCCATCGGACAAGCGAAAGCGCAGGCACACGAGGAAGAGATGGAGGGGAAGAGGAAGCGAAGGGCTGACTGGACTGACAGCGAAACGCGGACAAATACGAGATACTGCTCGCGAAAGATTTCAACCGATGTGGTTAAAGCGTGCTAGCGTCTTCTTTAATGCATTACAGTGTCCTATTTCTTCTACTGATTCCGTGGCCGAACGGTTCTCACATTCGCCTGATGCGCGATTGAGTCGAGTTCAAATCTCCATCTGTCCGTAATTTTTTTTACTCTTTGGCATTTGTTTATTTTTGTTTATTTTCTTCATGTGCAAAAGAGTACGTTATAATAGCAAATTGATTAAAAAAAAAATTTTTTAGGCAGGAATGGTGTTTTTTTTGGGGGGGGTTACCATGATATTAATTTATTGATAAAGTTTGATAACTTAAACATGTAAACATTTGATTTAAAAAAAATTATGAAGAAGGATGCTCCCCGCTTAAAAAAACAAAGGTAAAAGAGGAGACAAAAAAACCTAAAACTTTCTGTACAAATCTACATCGTCATATTTATCCACAGGATGAATGCGATCCCGGAAAATTCTTCTCAGATTTCTTCTCTCGGCATATTCCAACATCATGAAGGCCGCCATCTTGAATCACGAAGATAACACGGTGTTAGCGATTGTAGAGACGAGGGGTAGGTCCTGTAACTTTGAAGGCGTCACGTGACTTTGGCGGGTCACAACGGGCTTTCGTGAATGCCGATTAGCGCGACTTACAGCTCAAACAGCGCCACCATGCGGCCAAGTGGCGCTAAAGATCTTTCTTGAATACCAGTCCAGGACTTGTTGTCTCTATCGACGTCATCACGTCCCTCAGCATCAAGTATGGCTGGCCAAGAGTGCAAGAATTACAGTCTTCGACAGGCGACGAAATTGATTGTTCTTTTCGGCTTTAGTTAAACAGCAATGCCAAACAGTAACGGAATCAATCAATCAATCCATCCATCGATCTATCAATCAATCAATCAATCAATCAATCAATTAGAAAATTGGTAACTAGTTTAGCATGTATTTAACTTGTAACCAACTTCACGTAAGCATGCGTAAATCGACGTTAGAGGCTGCTCCCATGCTTGTACACTCTCATTCCTTTACTTTACAAAGACGGTCACTGGTCCCAACTGAATAACAAGCAATTCCAAAAACGACATCGATTGAACAAAACCAAGACTCTTCACCCTCCCAACAACAAATGAAATATCTGGCTTCAAAAGTAAACTAAAGTCCGAGAAGACGTCATAAAGGCGAATAATATGGTGTCACGTAACGGCTCTGTCACTACTTATGTATGTCTCTCCAGGAAATGACAACGTATTTTGAGAATGGAGTGTATCTCTGTGACTCGATTTGGTATACAGTGGTTGGAGACTACTTGTAAGGTCGCCGCCAGGCTGAGCATGTATTGGTATCGTATGTCTTTAACAAAGACAGTCACCGATCCCATCACAGAATATGCTGAGTGGCTCCAGACACTAACAAGGAGTTCCAGACCATATTAACGACTCTCCGCATGCACGGCTGGTAAATAACAAGTCGAATCTCCCTTGACATGGAACATTCTACTCTGGTGAAGACAGAGCAATGAACGACCGTTCTTTGCAAAATGCAGCCGTTCATTATTAGAAAGTTAAACCTCAACACACATTATTACAAGAAATGTTTATTCTGTTTCGTAACCTTGTTTTTTCTCCATGACTTTTTTCGGGGGGGGGGGGGGGATGGGGGGAGACACCAGGACTACCTTGCAATGATTAATATACATACACATATTAATACAATTGAACAATATATCTCAACGAGTATGATACACTGTGCAACGTATTTTATACCAAACCAGCGCACATGTTTATCAGCTAATTTGCCCTGATTACAACTTTCACCGATGTCGGCGTACCATACAAAGCTTTCCAGCAGTATGTGTGCATTGTCTGCTTGTTTTGTTCTGCTGGTTTATATTTCTTCTTCTTTTTGTTTATCAACAATACCTTTGTCTATCTGATCATGTTGCTTTGGTCAAACCGACCATTTGTTCTAATTCGTGCCTTGGTGTCAGCCATTCAGGACAATAACTTCAGGGTGAACTGTTACCCACTGTAATAAGGTTGGAATACAAAAATATGATTTTAGCTATATACTGGCGTACCATACCAGTAACTGACGTCGCGCACTGTTTGTTCTAAAGGTTTATTGCGGATTTGCTTGTGCCAAAAGGTCGTCTACCACTCTTCAATAAGTGTAGCTCATTCATTTTTATCGCGCCAGACAAGATAGTTTGGCAAGAAACTTCCACAACAAAAAAACTTTTGGCAAAGTTGGAGCTCCGTACAACGCAAGTTTTAGCCAACGTCGGCGTGCCATACTATTAAATAACGTTCCACGTTGTTTGCCCTCTTGGTTTACAACATTGTCTGTTGCGTCGCCAAGCTTTGATGGCGGTCTTCAATGACTGTCACTTTCTCTCGGCGTGGCAATCAGTCTGGTGAAACTCGACTATTGGATTCGCCATAGCTTTTCAGCTTCGCTTCCTCCTTTCCTGCCACTGTAATTCTATTGTCTCAGCGCTGATGTGTTGACGTTTTTGCCTACGCTCGCTCCAGGGCCCAGCAGCAGTATTTCGGTACTTACGACATACGCTGGGCGGAAGGAAATTGGGGAGGATCGATACCATTTGGGGCCAAACTTGGCCGTGTTTTTCTTATTCATTGCGCCGTTGTGACCAAAACTTGGTGTTTTTTTCCGTGTTCGGTTTGTTTTTTCGTGTTCGGTTTGTTTTTTCGTGTTCGTGTGTGTGTGTGTGTGTGTGTGTGTGTGTGTGTGTGTGTGTGTGTGTGTGTGTATGTGTGTGTGTGTATGTGTGTGTGTGTGTGGTTCGTGTATGTGTGTGACAAAAGAGAGTACTCTAACACTCTCTTTTGTGACCCAAACTTTGCCGTGTTTTTCTTAGTCATTGCGCCGTTGTGACCAAAACTTGGTTGGTTTTTTTCCGTGTTCGGTTTATTTTTTCGTGTTCGTTGTGTTTTGAGGACTTCCGGAAATAACTCTGTTGATATTGTTGTTGCTGTTGTTGTTATTGTTGTTGTTATTGTTTTTGTTGTTATTTTTTGTTGACTTTGGCAACAGTGATGCAAACAGACATGGCTATCACGTGCACTGATCAGAGAGCGGTCGTGGCGCAAGTGAATAGTACGCTCCGATGAACATAGTTATTTTCGATGAAAAGGTCATCATGTCGAGCGGACACTGCATAACATGCACATTCACATGTCATTGGAACTCATTGTTCACTGTGACGCCATGATCGCTTGTCGTCGGGGTGTTAATTTATTTCCCAGTTTTTGAAGGGGCGCAACTCTACCACCGTTAATGAAATCCCCGACAGAATTATTTTCGAACATCATCTATTATTCATCGACCCAGATTTTATCTGTATCGTAGCTGTACATTTTTTCCGGTCAAGGATTTTTTATTTTACCAGAAAATCTCAAATAAAAAGGGGTAGAAAAAAAAGCTACAACAACTAACGACCCTGCCACTGGGTGTAAACCTCTGTGTTAATTGGGGCTTCACAATCTCAGTTCCGATGATTGTAGTGACCTCGGCGTAACAAGGACACGCATTAATTTTGCATCATCCATCTGTTTTTACATTTAGTCAAGTTTTGACTAAATGTTTTAACGTACAGGGGGGAATCGAGACGAGGGTGTGGTGTATGTGTGTGTGTGTGTGTGTCTGTCTGTCTGTCTGTCTGTGCGTGTGTGTGTGTAGAGCGATTCAGACTAAACTACTGGACCAATCTTTCTGAAATTTTATATGAGAGTTCCTGGGAATGATATTCCCGGACGTTTTTTTTCATTTTTTCGATAAATGTCTTTGATGACGTCATATCCGGCTTTTGGTAAATGTTGAGGCGGCACTGTCACACCCTCATTTTTCAATCAAATTGATTGACATTTTGGCCAAGCAGTCTTCGACGAAGGCTGGACTTCGGTATTGCATTTCAGCTTGGTGGCTTAAAAATTAATTAATGACTTTGGTCATTAAAAATCTGAAAATTGTAAAAAAAAACATTTGTTTCTAAAACGATCCCAATTTACGTTCATCTTATTCTTCATCATTTTTTTATTCCAAAAACATATAAATATGTTATATTGGCATTAAAATCAAGCTCTGAAAATTAAAAATATAAAAATTATTATTAAAATAAAATTTCCGAAATCGATTTAAAAACAATTTCATCTTATTCCTTGTGGGTTCCTGATTCCAAAAACATATAGATGTGATATGTTTGGATTAAAAACACGCTCAGAAAGTTAAAAAGAATAGAGATAAAGAAAAGCGTGCTATCCTTCTCAGCGCAACTACTACCCCGCTCTTCTTGTCAATTTCACTGCCTTTGCCACGAGTTGTGGACTGACGATGCTACGAGTATACGCTCTTGCTGTAAAAGTGCAGTGAGTTCAGTTTCATTCTGTTAGTTCGACAGCTTGACTAAATGTTGTAATTTCGCCTTACGCGACTTGTTTCTCTGTCTGTCTGCCTATGTTTATATCGGTCTCTCTTTCACTCTTTCCGTCCGTGTGTCAGTCTGTCTGTCTAAGGACTGATCAAGTACACACACACACACACACACACACACACACACACACACACACACACACACACTCTCTCTCTCTCTCTCTCTCTGTTTCTCTCTCTCTCTGTCTCTCTCTCTGTCTTTCTGTCTCTCTGTCTCTGTCTCTCTCTCTCTCTCTCTCTCTCTCTCTCTCTCTCTCTCTCTCTGTTCTTTCCCTCTTTGCCCCTCTCTTTCTCTCTCTCTCTCTCTCGCTCTTTCTCTTTCTCTCTCTCTCTCTCTCTCTCTCTCTCTCTCTCTTTCTCTGTCTCTGTCTGTCTGTCTGTCTCTCTCTATCTCTCTCTGTCTCTCTCTCCCCCCCCCCCCCCCCTCGTCTCTCTCTCTCCCTGACACCGATCCATCGCTCATTGTGACCGGTGTGTTTGCGGCTCGGCCTAGCTACGCTTCTCGGGCAATGGACAGAAATTGGACTTGACGCGTGCCCATAAAAACAGCACGTGAAATCGTGATCTCTCTCTCTTCCTCTGCCATGAGTAGGGATTTGGGGGAACTGCAGAGCAACGCCACGGGCTTTTTTAGGGCGGATCTTTCGGGATTCTAATTCAGCATTGCTGCAATTTTCTTTTTGTTTACTTTTTTTTTTTTGAGCGTGGAGTTCCCAAGTGCAGCCGATTCCGAGTTCGTTTTTTGAAGTCGGTGCGCCCCAGTGCGACTTTCTCTCTCAATGATCATTGAATGAGTTCGCCGCTTGTAAAAATGCAGGATGGAATTGAGTGAGATCATAGGGGGAACATCATGTTGAAACGACGTACATGTTTTCGTTGGCTGTTCAGAAAGTCCTTAGACTTTCATATTATCGTACAGCTCACAATTAATTTGATTACGCCATTTTCTCGTAGAATCCTTTCTGAGCTGCGACGCACTTTGACATTCTAGAGAAATACCTTTCAAACAAGTCAGCGCGAGTGTTTTTGTCGATACCCTGTATGACCCTCACTAACACTCGGACAACAGCATCGGGCCGGGCTCTCGTAGCGAAATCATCGGAGCTGTTTCTGGACATGTAAGAACAGGAAGACGTCGTAAGGGGCCAGGTCAGACAAATATAATAGATAACGGAACATCAGGCGGACACTCTAAAAGCTGCTAGAAATGCAATGGATTTGGAAGCTGTGTAAACAAGATTGCCATGGTGTAGCGCATCCATCATCCAGCACACGTCTTAAGACCGCACTGGTGACAATTTTCAGAAACAGCACGATGTACGTACGACTCTAAGGTAACTGTACGCTTCTCCTCGAGTAACATTGGTGCGACACGTCCTTATTTGAAAAACAATTGGACCACTTTCTTTTTGCCAGTATTTCGAGATCATCAACTCCACGTGATGGGGGTGGAGCTTTCTGTGAACATCTCAACGATTGAATTGTGTAATGCCCAGGGGTCAAATTGGTAGCACCAAGTCCCCATCGCCTGTGACAACCTCCTTAAAAGCCGTACACTCTTGAAAGTGACACTTGGAGAGCATTGCTATGCACCATTCCACGCGGACCATCTTTTGCACATCAGAAAGAGCACAGGCACCCACCGTCAGAAACGCTAGTGTACCCTAGATGTTTGTGCCAGATCACATCTGCGGGTGACGTTTCAATTCCCAATGTGTCATGTACCTCCCTGTGCGTGATTTTTGCATCAACTCTGATAAACTTTTCATTGGCAGCAACGGTTGTTTTTTTTACCAGTGTACTCAATGACCCCTCCCCCACCCCCTCCTTATATCCTCCTCTCCCTCCTCCCAACCCCATGCCCACATCTTTTCACCAGTGTACTCAAAGTCCTCTCTCCCCACATCCTCCTCTCCATCATCCCCCCATCCTCCACTTCTTTTCACCAGTGTACGCAATTCCCCCCCCCCCCCTCTCCCCACATCCTTCTCCCCTTCAACCCTCTGCCACCTAAACCTTTTCACCAGTGTACTCAAGGTTGTCAACGTTAAGGCGAGTTTACAAGCGATGAGCGCGAAGGGAGAGCGGCAGAGTCCAGTGATTCAGACCCATGCAAATTTGATTAGCAGAAGGCGGAGGGCGGGTAAGTGGCGAAGCGACAGTGTAAAGAACTCATCAGCAGCAGGCCAAGGCGGGCCAACGAGGAGGAAAACGTCTCGGGATTCGGGAGGAAAGCGTTTTGTCACATCGCCATCATCATTGGATTTGTGACCCGCGGGTCACGGGTTCGAATCCGGGCCGGGCCGGATCAACTTTATGTGCAGACTCAGAGACGGTATCCCCCCCCCCCCCACCCCCAAACGACATACCGGTCAAGGGGCTGAGTTGAATTGGACACCATAGCATCGCATGATAACTTTATGCCAATAAGAGTCTGATGCGAGCCCAACTGAAACTCACATTCCTGATCACTATCACATGAGCTTACGGAGTTTCAGATCGTGGAATAACTATTGTCGCGATCCAAAGTTGCTGGACCTTTCTTGTCACCTTCTATCAGCACGGACACTGGACATACACTGGACTCACAGTGTCCGTGTCGCTGCCACATCATATTATAGCGTTTCAATTCACGACGTTAACCTCGACGCGATCCAAACAGGAGCTTTGGTGTCTTTTTCAGTGTCACATCTAATGCATAATGCTGACTCCTGGGGTGAAGTGCACAAGAAAGTGGCAAAACTGGGTGGGACCCAAGCGTTAGTTCGAATTGGTTGCAATCACACAAAAATCTCAATTTCAATCAATTCGACACAGCGCGTGGTTCCCATCCAGTGACCCAGATTCTGCTCTGAGCAGCAATTAATCATTTACACAGAGAGGAGATGATTGCGCCCATTTTAATCATCCGTTGCATGCATGTTGCCGTCCCCCCTTAAATGTAAGTAGACTGTACGCACTGACTTGATCACTGATGTTCCGCTTTAACGATGCCAGAAACCACGCTACAGTGAAGATGAATGATGCGGACGACGCAAGTCACGCAATCGTTTTGCCCTCTACGCTTTTCTGTATTTTATTACACGGCTTTTGTGTTTTGCTGCTTCCTGCTAAAGATATGTAATAGACGATCTTCGGAAATAACTCGGTCGGGTTTTTAGGGGTTGTGGAAGGGTCGCCGACCGACAGTGAAATCGTGCGAACGACTGGCTTCCCATGGCATGTGGAAATTAGCTCCGATCCGTTCTCTTTTTTATTGTTGCTTTTTTTCATCGTCCGCTCAATGTTACGCTTTTTTTGTTCGGGTGTATGAACATGGGAGCTTACTGGAGCCTATTCATGGCCGATACTTTCACATACTTCAGTGATGTGGAGACACGCCGCTCGTAAGTGGTTGTCACGTGGGGTTGTTTGCCTCAGTATTTCCAAGAAAAGACAACTCTTTCACAACCCATACAAACCTGACAGTTATTTTCGGAATTCGTCTATTTTACCGTGGGAATTACATTGTACTCCATCACAGAGTCACCAAGGATTCCTTGTGCATCCTTTCGCTTGAACCTTCCCATGATTAAAACAAATCTGGCAACCATAGCTTCTGTTGAGACTGGCAGATTTGTTATTGCTATTACATGTACTATTTATCTATTTTGGTGTTTTTTTACGAATTAATTTTTTCGATTTCCATCAAAATGGGGGTAGTGGTGGTCATGGAGGTAAATTGTTGTCCCTGCAGAATTTCCTCAAGCAAATTCAGGCTGCTTTACGCGGAGATAGCGTAAAGCGATGCAGTCGTGCTATCCAACCACAACCCTTTGCCCTTGTGTAAATATGTCTTTCTGTCATTTCCAGGGCTTTAGACTTTTGCTGTTAGATTGGGATCATTATCTTCCGCATGCATGTACACTGCGGTGTTCGGAAACCTGGAAGAGTCTGCACAAACTTCATTCTCTGAAATAAATAAGTAAATATTATTAGCTCGTCAAAGTCTCGCTATGATCACTGCGGAAAGATGGATGAGGTGTGTGTGTGTGTGTGTGTGTGTGTGTGTGTGTGTGTGTGTGTCTATCTGTCTGTGTCTGCGTCTGTTTGTGTGTGTGCCTTCGTGCGTGCGTGCGTGCGTGCGTGTGTGTCTACATGCGTGCATGTGTAGTAGTAGTAGTTGTAGTGGTCTTAGTATGAATAGTAGAAGCAGTAGTTGACGATGCGGGGAGAGGGGGGGGGGCATGTCTTACAGTAACATCATAAAGGCACTAGTTTGCTCGGAGTGGTAAATGTGGAATTTTAATGTTCTAAAAGCTTATCTGAAATCTCAGCGAATTACAGAAATGCCATAGAGACTGACAGCAAGAGAAATTGTCGGAGTAAGGAGGGAAGGAGCTCCAGACATTACTTAAGAAATGAACTGCCTATTCTTACATTTTCAGCGGCTGGGAGGTTGTCAGTGCAGAACTTGAGTGGCTTGCGATGTAATTAAAACGTGAAGAAAACCCATAGGGGAAAAAGAGAAACGGTTGCAAACGCATGTGACAAGGTCATCAGTTTAAATGTCAGTCTCTCAGGTTAAACGAGGAACGATAATGCTCCAGAGAGAGAGAGAGAGAGAGAGAGAGAGAGAGAGAGAGAGAGAGAGAGAGAGAGATGGAGTGAGAGAGGGAGACGGGGGGAGGGGGGGTGGAGACACACAGACAGACAGGGAGAAAGACAGACGGACATGTAGGCTATGTACACTAACAGGCAGACAGACAGACAGACAGAGACAGTGATGTACAGTCACAAACAAACAGACAAACAGAAAGACAGACAATGGCAGACACATCGAGACCAACTCCTGATCGACCAAAGTAAACACGCACAGACCAGAAAGCATCAACGCAAATGTCTACACCAGCAATTTATCCAGCACAAGGGAATCCAATAACACTACACGTCAGCTCACTTCATCTCATCGGCTGACACATGTGACCACCACAAAAATGACCGTTTAATCGGATTCTGTGTCTCGTGAAATGCCAAGTCCAGCAACCGGAGTAAGAGGTCAACCAAGAGACAGAGTCTGCGCTAAGTGGAATCATTACAGAGTCCCAGAAGTTGTACGTGTAGCCAAGACGTGTACGTGTGCGTGTAGATTTTGACGTCACTTGTACGCGTCGAAGAGACTTGGTCCATATATATACATTTGACGTGTAGATCCTGGCGAACGTGTGACGTAACAAGGACTGTTGATGACGTTACACATGCACGTACAGGTACACGTACACGTTCTGAAGAAAACTCTTTATTGACCTCTCCAATGGTAAGTACAGTGGACGTAAAGCAGCCATCGAGCCGTGAACACTCAGAAGAGGAAGTTATCGCGTTTTATTCGTTAACGTTTCATTTGTCAGCATTTCCTAGACATGCTAGACATGTACGTAGGTTTGTCAGGATTGGGGAATACCCGAAGTTATTAGACAAAACGAAATTATAAAAAAAAGTTCTTTTGGAATGCAACATATACTTTCACAATTAATATGACTGACGTTTTCTGTGGACATATTCTACAACAAACATTCCGATTTAATGGTAAATTCTGGAGAGAAAAATAAGGTTGGCGAACTTTATCAAAGTTCATTCGCAACAGTATTTCCATTCCATGTTTGAAATATTCAATCGTCTTTGCTGAGAAAAAAACACCTAATTAAACAAACGCTAAAACGAAGCATGGACATCTTGTAGTCTTGACCGAAAGAATGAAAAAAAAACGTGACACCATTTCATGACAACTTCATATCATGCAAGTCCGTTGAACGCTGAAGAAGAAGAAGATATCATGCAAGTAAGTAAGCCGTGTACATGTGTGCATGAATTCCTTCAAGGTAAAGTGCAATTTAGCGCAACCTTTTTACATTGACAAGAAATAAAAGACAAACGACAACCAAGTGTTACGTTTGCGCTTCGGCCTAAAAAGATCTTTGAGACGCGAAAAAAATAAAAACACTATTTCCGTTTGAACAATCGGCCAAAATTAACCATGATTCTACTGTCACCTCATTGACGAGATAAAAACCAACAACTGCACACTCATTTCAATTTCCAGTGTGTCAAAAGAGCATTGGAGCATCCTCATTCCATCCCAAAGTGAAAAACCTCCAACAGCATTCCTCGGCTCGACAGGAGATCTCTCTCTCTCCTACACGGTCGATCATTTGGGCAGGAACCTCTCTTCAATGGTTGATTATTGCGGACAAAGCCAGCCAACAAGAGAAGCACGAGCGACCCGTCTTGTCCAGTGAAGATGGGGCGGGTAAACTGCTTTCTTTGCTGTCCATTCGCCTGAGTGAAGGGCCATTCAAACTGATCAGGAACACGTCCACATTGCTGTTCATTCCATAAGAGCAGAGAGAACCCTTGAGATGTGAGGAGGACCGAAAACTGCTCCTGTCGTGTCCAGTAGAGATCGAGGACGAAGGCGGTCAAACACCATTCACTGTCGTCTATTCAGCTGATTGGAGGGTCATTCAAACTGATCAGGAACACGTCCACCTTGCTGTTCATCCCATAAAAGCAGAGATATTTCTTGAAACTGCTCCTGTCTTGTCCAGCAGAGAGGACGTAGGCGGTCAAACTGCATTCACTGTCGTCTATTCTGATTGGAGGGTCATTCACACTTATCAGGAACACGTCCACCTTGCTGTCCATCCCATAAAAGCAGAGAGATTCCTTGAAACTGCCCCGGTCTTGTCCAGTGGAGAGGACGTAGGCGGTGAAACTGCATTCACTGTCGTCTATTCTCCTGATTGGAGGGTCATTCAAACTGATTAGGGGCGCATGCAGTGCGGCAGTGCTCTCCATCCCATAAGCGCAGAGAGGTGTCCCTTGAGGACTGAAAACAGTGTGTCTTGAAGGGGAGAGGAGGCGGTTACATTTCCATCACTGCGGTCTATCCACTTGATTGGAGCAACACTCTTGTCGCTCTTGAACAAGTCTTCATCGTGAAGTGCAGCGCTCTTTATCTCATTAGTGTAACAACTATCTATGAATGAATAAGAGCGTGTCTTGTTGTCCGGTAGAGACTATGCTTCCACTGCGGTCTATTCACTTGCTTGGGCAACACTCTTGCTGCTCATGAACAAGTCATCATCGGGAAGTGCAGCGCTCTTTATCTCATTACTGCAACAACTCTCTTGGGATAAATAAGAGCACGTCTTGTCGGGTAGAGATTATGCTGTCCCTGCAGTCTATTCGCTTGAAAGAACAGCGCTCTTCATCCGATCACTGTATACATCTTTTGAGTGCGAAGATGACTGAACAAATCTTATCTTGTGCGGTAGAGATGATGAGATGAGCTTGCTATCACTGTGGTCAATTCACTTGATTGGGGCAACGCTCTTGTTGCTCATGAGCAAGGCTAGTCGTATACTGCTTGTTTGTTTGTTTGTTTGCTTAACGCCCAGCCGACCACGAAGGGCCATATCAGGGCGGTGCTGCTTTGACATATAACGTGCGCCACACACAAGACAGAAGTCGCAGCACAGGCTTCATGTCTCACCCAGTCACATTATTCTGACACCGGACCAACCAGTCCTACCACTAACCCCATAATGCCAGTCGCCAGGCGGAGCAGCCACTAGATTGCCAATTTTAAAGTCTTAGGTATGACCCGGCCGGGGTTCGAACCCACGACCCCCCGATCATGGGGCGGACGCCTTACCACTAGGCCAACTGGTCGTATACTGCAGTGCTGACTATTAGGGTTTAACGTCCTCTTAGACCAACTGGTCTATATTGGGACAGGTATTGGTAATACGTTGAAGATATGGTGGGATACTTTGATTCGAACAAGCCCGCTGTGGCTGTCTTCTTCGACACACCAGCATTGGGTTTGTCTCGTCAAAGTATCGAAATACGATCATGATAATTGGAGACGAGAGATGATGCATGCGTGTCTTCGTGTTTTCCAAGCCCTGAGACTTTTGCTGTGAACGTGGGATCTTTTTCGTGCGCATGTGTGCACACGGGGGTGTTCGGACACCGAAGAGAGTCTGCACAAAGTTGACTCCGAGAAATAAATCTCTCGCCGAACGTGGGGATCGAACCCACGCTGATAGCGACCAACTGGCCACAAAGCCAGCGCGCTACCAACTGAGCTACGTCCCCGCGCGCCGCCCTCTGCAGTGCTCTTCATCCCATCACTGCAACAAGTAGAACAACTCCCTTGTGATGATTTGGGGGCTGGAGAAAGAGATGAAGAGAGGAACGATGCTTGTCAATAGCCTCTTTGGATCACACACCAACTGCAATAGGTTCTTGGTTGTTCCGTTACAAAATCAAGTCTCCTCTGTCAGTAAAACGAAGCGGTTAACCGACCTGTCAGTGTCATCTTTTCATTTGATTATATGGGACAGTTCTGATTCCTCAAAGACATGCCCATCTCTTTTCTTTTACAATGATGCTGACCTTCTCCGTACAGAATCAGAATCAGAATCAGAATCAGAATTTATTGTCATTAAAGCACAGAGCCTATTGACACATACAAGATACATAAGTACAGGAAAAAACAGCAATATAACATAACATACATGAAATACAAAACCAAGTGGAACAGGGTGAACAAAGAGGACCTGAAGATGAGCATAAGTTATTGAGGACAGTTGGAAGAAGCATTGCATCTGCGTAGTTGAAAACAATCGTACACATATTTTGCCAATTGCCTTTGGATGTCGCTGTCAGTAAACAAAGAACTGACTCTTATTTCATCACTGCCGGTGGAAGTATTCGGGAATAACTGTTGCCTGAGATGAGCATACATTGTACACGAATCAACGAAGTGAAGTTCATCCTCCACCACTCCACAGTTTCTGCACAGTCTTTCCTCCCTTGGTGTTCCCGGCCGTGTATCTGCCCTTTTCGATTTCTAAGTCATGGGCACTTATACGTAGTTTGTTCATAGCCTGTCTGTGTTCTTGTTTTAGCAAAAGATAGGGTTGTAGAGAGTAGTCGTGTGACACTCCCTTGTAAAACTGTAGTTTGGATGAGTTTCCTTCTTTTTTTGTCCTCCAGAGCCTGACAAATTGAGTTTCTAGCGCGTGTTTCAGTCTTGCCGGGTGTATTGTGCTTTGGTTTTGCCACACGTGTTTGAAGCCTGAGGAAGTCAGGAACTCGCGTACAAATAAGAGCCATTTATTTTCCTCTTTATGTTCTTGTGAGAGAAGGCTTGAGTAAGTTTGCCTAAGAAGCCCATGTTGGTCAGATTCCATGATGTGTAACCAAAATGATATGATCTGTCCCAATATTTTTGTGCTGATCGGAAATCTGCCCAATTCAGCCAGTACTGGGAAATTCATTGATTTTCTGTGTACTCCTAAAAGTTGCTTGCAGAATTTCATGTGTACGTTTTCATGCGGAAGGACAGTCGTTATACATTTTTCAAGGAGAATATTCTCAAGGTTCTGCGTGTCCTTTAGGTTTATATCTTTGCAGTAAGGGAGCCAAATTTCAGAGCCAAAGTTCAGAATAGGTGCAACTAGTGTATCAAAGAGTTTCGCCATTACTGGGACACTTATGTTCTTTGTTCGTACTGCTCGTTTGAGCGAGTGCAGAGCTTTGCTCCCTTGCCGGGAGAGATGGTTCTGTGCCATTTTCATGTCTCCGCGTTTATTGAATATGATGCCGAGATATTTATAGGACCAGACCACGCTGTTTTAAAGGTTATTAGAACCACTAACCGATGACTGAAGGTTAGAGAAATGCACCTAAAGATTCCAAAAATGTTAAGAAATTCACCGATTCGTAGCTTAATCATTGTGATTTAATTAAAAACGTTCCGCCAAATTCGTCTGCTAAACGAGACTTCGAAATGGCCGCCAGTAGACGAGAACCGGCTGTGACGTCACTTAGTGTTTGGAAACCGAAAGTTACAGCTTACGCTCAAGTGGGCGTTTGCCTAAATCGAGCATCAACAGCACGCCGAAGGAATGCGCACGGCTGCTGATAGCTATGAAGTATAGAAAAAAGGTTCAGGCATCAGTTGTCACCTTTTTCCGATGGGCTTACAACTTCTGCAGCAAGACTGATTAACTGGAAACGGCCAACACGATGTGCTGTGTTTCGCGACACTTTCTTCCAATGCGAACGCAGTTAAGCCGGCAAGAAAACCTGGCACACACAAAACAGCTGTTGCCTAACGCAGTTCCAGTTCCGACAATTGTTGACCACTCACAGGAGGTCAGAAACCGGATACCAATGTCATCAGAACGATCTGCTTTCACTAAACGCAGACGAAAGGAAGTGAGTACATGTATACTGAATGTGTTCTGTAAGGGATAGGGGTTCAGTGTCACTGGGCGTTTTTGTCAGACTGACAGTATTTGTAGTGGAATGGCATCTGTTCCTAATTTTAAGCACATGTGTTAAGATTACAGATTAAAACATATATCTGTTACTACATGTCCGTCCCCATGCACCCACCTTAAAGTTCCCTCTCTCTCTCCCTCTTTTACACTCACCTGGGTAATCGATGAGTCTCAGGTTTAATCAGTGTCCGTCCATATACACATAGACATTCACACAAACACACACACGTTGTTATAGTTGTTATCTAATTCAGTGTTGTATTAAATAGATAAAGAAATCGTTAATACAGCAAGCTTGCATGAATAATTTGCTGTTGTCCTTTTTTTCAGATCAGGTTCTGTAATACAGTAATTATAATTAATACAAGTACAAATTCATGTTTGCAGTCATACTCATAGTGTGTGAGTGTGTGAGTGTGTGTGTGTGTGTGTGTGTGTGTGTGTGAAAAGCACTTTGATACTTAAAACATCTGTGTTATTTGATTTTATTACAAAACTGCAGTCAGAATATTAAGCAGACCTATTCCAACAATACATTTTGATCAGCAGTAAATGCAATGTCAAATTATGAACAACAATCATGTGAGCAGATATATCTAACAGAAACAAATAGTCTAGCAAAATAATACAACCAAGTACATGTATGGACATCATCATCCACATAAAAAAATTGATTGTAGGAAGAGCACTCTGTGTTATTACCACTGCTTCAGTCAAACTGCCAGTTCAACTTTATCTCTGTGGGTTGTTTTTTTTCTCTCGGAGTAACATGGGGAAAAAACCCTTTAAAAAACTTGCATGCAACAGAGCTGGATTGTTTCTAGTGATCATGCAGCATGATTTATCCGCATAGAAAACTACTGAAACACCTAAACAGAAATAGCAATGTCTACAGAAAAAACCCACTGTTTGATTGCTGTCTGTAGTACTCCTCTTGCTAACAGTGGCATTAAAATAATTAAAACTAAGCTATGCTCTCTTGGGGGGGAAAAAGTGCTCTAAGTACTTTTTGTGTCTACATAGGCAAAACAAAACTATGCAATGTTTCAGATTTCCTGACCCACCCTATGTTTTTCCTCCTTATCCTGGACTATTTTGGACTCTTACAAAAATGTAGGCTACTTCAAAAATGACAAATCTTAATTTTGCAGGCTTACAAGGAAATTGACTCTTCTCTTACAACCAGAATACACCATGATTTCAAGCAAATAAAAAAACTACAGGCACCTGAGAAAAAAAAACACTTTAAATCAAGAAGTTAGACCTCCTAACCCCAGCTTTTCAATTCAATTCAATACGTTGTTGATGTTGATTATGGAGCTTAACGTCCTCCCAGGTAACTAGGGACCTATATTGGGGCATGATTTTTTATACAATGTTAAAAGTGTAGGGTGTAATGGGGGGGGAGGGGGACTGGAGGGTGACGGGGTGTAGTCGCTAATAAATTTAAAGGTGCGTTTATTATCTAATATACCAGACATTTTGTTTTGGCTGGTGTACAGAATAACATCACATAAAATCGCACTCGCAAAACATACAAAACACATAAAATGTACACATCAGTACACACATAACCCAAACCACACATATCCATACCAGCACCATCACACACATATCCACATACATACTCTAGTTTGTACATTATAAAAATAAATACATTATGATTAATATCATTACTAGTCAACTTAAATTAAGGCTCAAAATAGGTCTTAAGATGGATGTTATTTAGTGTAATGAAGAGATTATAAAAACCAAAAAAAGCTATGAGAAAGAAAGTATGAAAGAATTATGCCCTTTCTCCGGTGAAAGTTCTGCTGATTGTGGTAACTTTTTTTTCTGTCTAAAACAGGCATCAGGTTAACTGAACGAGCTGTTTGAGGGGGTGGTGATCCTAACACTGGCCTATGGCAACACTGGCCTATGGCAGCTACAACAAAGCTCTGCATACACAGCAAGACTACAATGCAACAGTGCCCAGACTTTGACTGCTACAGCTAGACCAGTTCACAAAGCTCAAGTTGTCACCAAGCAGGACGCCCCAACTGGCGACCAACTATATAGACTGAGGCTGCCTATCTCCAAATCTGACAAAGCAAGAATTGTTACGCAAGCTCCACATTTCTGTTTGCAGTTTAAGCCGACCTTAAGTATGCAATGGTTATGCACATCCCCCCCCCCACACACACACACACACACCCCGCAGTTGAGAGTTGTAATGTACCTTTTATTTATCTTACATATATATATATATATATATTTGAAGCCTGTGTAGCTCTGTGACAGAAAGAGGTCTCTGATGGCAGCGACCAGACAGGCAGGAAGAACTTTCCTGTTCTTTCGGAAAGTCAGTGAGTGTGCAACTTGTTGGTATGTTCTGAACACATCAAAACATTTTCTTTAATTTAAGCTACATAATATCATGTGGATGCACTGATTGGGTGTAAATAATAACAGCAATTGGTACAGTCAATTCACTAAATGTGCAACAGAACCCTAATCATCAGACATTTTACAACAGCAAACTTCAACAGTCCTTTTACTTTCCTGAATGTCATTATTATTTATTAAAACATGCATCTAGAGCAACATACATATAAATCTTCTTTTATTAAAGTTCACCTGAAATTCAGGCTGCTTTCCCATGCAAAGTACAAATGCAAGTGTCCATAAACCAGGGTTTAATACAAAGTCATGTAGTATGTGAGTGAGTTCTGATGAAAAAGTGATTGTGTTGTAATATTGGTTATTACTGAGTGTTGATGTTACAATGATTACATTATAAAAACAACAACAGAACAATGTGAAGAGCAAACTTCTTCTGTGGGCATGCAAGTGAGTTAATCTTGTGTGTGTGTGTGTGAAACTATATGTGACTGAGTGTTACAAATTTAAATGACAACAGTTTTCTTGATAGCCTTTAAAAACAACAACAAATACATACATTTAACAATCAAACAAATATAGGCACCTCAAAAAAAGTTGTATGTACACCTTCGTGGCTGGTGATGCATTCTTGCTCCCCTGCAAGTTTTCATTCTACAATGTACCTCAGGCTAGCTTCCTCTCTCTCTCAAATCTGCCCCTCCCACACAATACAACAGGTACAGTGGCCACTCTGACACCAGTCTCTGAAATAATCAAGAACAGTTAAAACTGCGATGAGCTGTTGTTCTTTTACTCGTGAATGCAATGCATAAACACTTAAACAATATCCCACTTATTCGCGAGTGCGTTGACAAGGCGAGAGTGAAAAAATAGCACAGACTCGAAAGCAGACGATAAGTTCAGCACAGAGAGCGGGCGTGTTTACCTTTGATCGCTGAGACAAACAGTGTCGCAATTTTCATCGTCACTGTTTCACTACTGCTGGAAGTGGCCTCCGCCCTCATCTTTCATGCTTGATTCGAGGAGAGAAACCGGTAGTTCGAACATGTACGGTTCAATTTCGTCTGCAGTTACGCTTGTTGTTGTCATGTTGGTAAACTACCATCTCCACACGGTGTGACGTCACGGATAATTTATTCATAAGCCAGTCTCGCGAAGATCACGCGGCACAATGGCGGGTCGTTTTGGAGAAGAAATCCGTCGCTTCGGTCACAAAATTCGTCGGATTACGGCCTTAGAAGATTCCGAAGTAAACCAAACATTGTTGAAGACGGTAAGAAAGTGGTTTTCTAACTAACTGCAAACATCGGGAAGTGTTCGGTCGCGCAGGAACACGATTCGAAGCGTTTTTGACGCTAAAACAGCGTGGTCTGGTCCTTTAAAGTTGTCTGTAGTATTGATTATGGCATCGTCAATTTTGAAGAAGAGGGGAAGTATGGGTTCGTGCTTGGAGAAAACTATCACCTTTGTTTTTTCGCGATTAATTTGTAATTCCCATTTATTGCAGTATTCATGGAGGCTGTTGAGTTTGTCCTGTAATCCTTTCTTTGTAGTTGAGAGAATAACAATGTCGTCAGCATACATTAGGCATGGCACCGGAACGAGTCCAGCCTCATCCACAGTTGGGGAGTCACAGTCTTTTAAGCTATCAACTATGTCATTAATAAAAATATTAAACAGTGTTGGGCTTAGGGTATTACCTTGAAGAACACCTTTTCTTACTGTGACTTCCCGCGATAGGCCGACTTCTGTCTTTGAGCATACGGTTGCATTATTATACATTTCTTGCACAACTTGCAGTAGTTTGCCTCCTATCCCTATCGCATGCATCTTATATAGTAATCCTGTGTGCCAGATACTGTCGAATGCCTTAGCGAAGTCAATTAAACAGCCGTACAGTCTGCCATTTGTAGTTCTGAGGGTATCATTGACTAGCTTTTTTAGGATGAACACTTGGTCTTGCGTTCGAGACGATTTTCTGAAGCCGGCTTGCTCTTTAGCTAGCAGGCTGTTGTTCTCGAGGAAGTTTGTTATTCTATTGTTAATGACCTGGCAGAAAAAGTTTGCCATTGTGTTGTTAAGAGTGACACCTCTGTAGTTCCTAGTGTTGTGTGGGTCTCCGTTTTTGAATATGGGCACATTCACTCCTTTCTTCCATTGTTCGGGATATGTTCCATATTGTATTAACTGGTTGAAGAGCTGTTGTATGATAGGCCTCAATACAGGGAGACTTGTTTTGATCATTTCATTTGTAATACCGTCTATTCCTGGAGATTTTTTCAGCTTTATATGTCGAGCAGCCTTTTCTATCTCTGTGGCTGTTATTGGAAAATCTAGTAGGTTTGTTTGATGTGTTTGTTGAGCTATCTTTTCTTTCATGATTGAATCACGGGTACCGTCTATCTCGGTGTTTTGACCGAGCAGCTTCTCAAGGTGGGCAATCCATTTGGCTCCACTCACTTGCGTCTGGTTCCGGTTGTGTGCGGACTCTGAGTCCTTGAGTTGCTCAATTAGTTTCCATACAGAGGAAGGGTCTTTGTCCATTGCTTCATTTAACATTGTGACCAGTGAGGTTTTGTAGGCTAGTTTCTTTTTTCGTAGTTGGCTGTTGTACTTTTTTCTCTGTGCAAAATATTTTTCTCTTACACCGCGGTTGAAGGGGTCTCTGTTTAGGGCATTTAGGAGTGACCTAACTTCTTTTCTTTGTTTGCCACATTCGTTGTCAAACCATCTTTTGTTACATCTTCGTTTCTTAGTGTTGGCCTTTTTAGTTCGGCAGGTTAGTGCTATATCGGCAGCCGACTGGAGAATATTTGTGAGCTCCTCAACACGAGTGTTTATGTCATCAGTATTCTGTGAGCATGTGCTGGTGGTATTGCTTAATTTTTGCTGCAAATTAAAAATAGATGTTTGAACTGGCGCTATGTTCAGTGCAGCTTGAAATCGTACAAGTCCTCTATTCCTTATTGCCCATCACGCAGACAGAGAAAAAAGCAACACACAACAAGACCACACAGCCTTGACCTTGCATTGCCACTGTAGATGAGACCGGTTAAATTGTCTTTTACTGCCAGCTTTTCATCTAAGAGCCCCCATCCAACCCCTCCACCGCCTTATTCCTCTCACTCTCTTTCTCTCTCTAGTCTGCACTGTAAGTAAAACAACAGTACCAAACAGCCCCGATCAGCACCACATCGACATGGATCGACGCATTAACATGTCCGATGAATTGACAGCCATTGGCGTCTGGACCGATACGCCGAGATGATTGCCTTCGTCGCTATGTCTCTTCGTGTCTCCTTGGACTCCAGCCAGACAGGCTTACAGACATAGGCAAGCACTCAGACAGGCAGACAGGCTCATATCAGGCATACATGTGACAGACAGTGAAATAGACAGAAAGAGTGACAGACGCAAAAGGAAAAACGCTCACCCCCCTCTCTCTCTCTCTCTCTCTCTCTCTCTCTCTCTCTCTCTCTCTCTCTCTCTCTCTCTCTCTCTCTCTCTCCCTGGCTCTCTCTCTGAAAAGTAAACTGAAACAACTGACAACTGGTCAGTGCAAATTCCGACTCTGACATACAGAAGGGTAGAAAATGAAGCCCCTAATAACGCAAACAAAAACAACAAATACAACGACACCAACACCACTACCACTACCACCACCACCACCACCAACAACAACAACAACAACAACAACAACTTACAGTAATAAACAGAAACAAAATGCACCCCACGAGACCAGAGAGCAAAAGAACATCATTGAACAATAGCCAAAAGCCACGGTCAGAACCCACGAGGACATGGGGCGAAATATCTACACGCTCGATAGACTGGCAGCTGATGGTGTCTTCACTGACACGTCGAGATGATTGCCTTCGTCACCAGGTTTCTTCGTGTCTCGTCTTAATCCTGTCAGGACATTTCAGATTGTTTTTTGTTTTTTTCATTTGGCGTTTTTCTTGTTAGTAACTGTATGTATAAGATATGTGGGGTTTTTTTCTGATTCCATGCTCGTCATCACTGTAATGTTCTGGGGGTAAAGTCAATACACATTTTCCGGAAATTAATAACTCTGATTTGTATGTGACAGGGGAGACTACCGCTCCTTTCACAGCAGACTCTGCACCCGAGTTGTTTGCCTTTAAGTCAACACCGGTGGATTGTGGAATTCTGTTTGTGATGGGGTCTGGTGGTTTCCGATTGTCTGTATGTTCATAGAAACCTTCGGGTTTTCATAACAGTTTTTATAGGGCTAAGAAATTAATTAGCCCTAACATTTTCAATCCTGTTTGATTGCACTTCGCCTCCCGAGGTGATCGTAGTGTTACGGCACTCGGTTACATGTATGTTATGCTGTGCGTGCTAGGACTCTCTTTTCTTTCGAAAATATGCAGAACGGAGCCACGATTCGCTGCCGAAGATAAATATAGTTCTTCAAAAAAAAAAACACAACAAAACAAAAAGTCTTGCCCTTGTGCGTCCCCTTCCCTCTGTTGTGTTTTCCGACCAACCTCCAATTCACATTACTTTCTGCCACCCCAAGCCAAATTTCCCAAACAACGAAATTCATAAATGGCACACACACACACACACACCGAGAGAACTCTCGTTCAAACGGGTCAAGAGCTGTATTAGAGAATTGAAGAAGCAAGTTTATGCTTGCCTCAGGACAATTTTACAAATGTACTTGCAGTTGGAAAGAGACAGACGGCAACAGAGTAAAAATCGATTCTTTGCACCATCGCTTCATTCGATGTGACTGTGATGTAGCTATGATATGCCCATTTAGTCCTGCACGTTCGCAAAGGAACGGACGTAACAAATGGGGGACGAATGCCCCCCTCCCCCCCCCCCCCCCCCATCAAATTGTGTCTGCACGAACACCTCTTTTCGTTGAGTGATTCACACCAAACGCGGCTCGAGCGTTGCGACAACAGTCTTTCGCATGCCGAGGTTCCAGTAAACTAAGGCAGCACAGAATATCACATTCTGAGTAAAAGAAAAAGTTCATTTAATTGTCGTTAACCTGCAAACCTGGGTCACTTGAATAAACAGAAACAAAATGCACCCCACGAGACCATGGATGCCGATTTCACTTTTTGCTTCACGCGAATATCACACGTTTAACGACGAGTCTGCACCAAAATCTTTGACAGCCATCGCTTCATTTGAGTTGTCATGGATGCAGCCATGATATAGCCATGAAGTCCAGCGCGTTCTCAACAAGAGTTGCGTAACAAATAGGAGACGAATGCCCCACAATTTTGTTTCCTGCGCAAACACTTTTTCGCGTTGAGTGTTTTACACCAAACGTTGATGCATGTGTTGCGACATCAATATCTTGCACGACGATGTTCCAGAAAAAAAAAGGCAGTACAGAGTATCACATTCTGAGTTTAAAGTGTGTGTAACTGTAGTTAAGCTACAAACCTGGGTCACTTGAATAATCAGTTTAGATTATGGATTTCACTTCTTGTTTCACGTGAGTATTACACGCTCTTAAAGCCCGATATTAAATTGGGTGAAGTCGACTTCGCGAATTCTACTTCACGATGCTTGCTGCACGAAATTTGGCACTGAATATTCGAACAAGATAACAATCTTCTTCTTCTTCTTCTGCGTTCGTGGGCTGAAACTCCCACGTACACTACGTGTTTTTTGCACGAGTGGAATTTTACGTGTATGAGCGTTTTTACCCCGCCATTTAGTCAGCCATACGCCGCTTTCGGGGAAAGCATGCTTGGTATTTTTGTGTTTCTATAACCCACCGAACTCTGACATGGATTACAGGATCTTTTTCGTGCGCACTTGGTCTTGTGCTTGCGTGTACACACGGGGGTGTTCGGACACCGAGGAGAGTCTGCACACAAAGTTGACTCTGAGAAAAATAAATCTCTCGCCGAACGTGGGGACGAACTCACGCTGACAGCGGCCAACTGGATACAAATCCAGCGCGCTACCGACTGAGCTATATCCCCGCCCTGATAACAATCAAAATGTACTCATCAGAAACACGGACAATCAAATAAAAAAATCATAACGCCATGAAGAATAATATGTTCTAATGTTTGATTGTCCATGTTTCTGGTGAGTACATTTTTATTGTTATCTTGTTCTATATTTCTTCTCACCTGCAGTCTCTTGTTCTAATACTGAATATTCCGTAAAAAAAAAAAAAATCGCGAAGTATTCGCGAAGTCACCTTCGCTCTAAATTAAGAACGGACTTATCGGCGAGTCTGCACTAACATCTTTGGCAGCCATCGCTTCATTTGCATTGACGGTGATGCAGCCATGAGATGCCCATTGCGTCCAGCACGCTCTCTAAAGGGTTGACGTAACAGACAGGAGACAAACAAATGCATCGGCATTGAATGTTTCTGTGCAAACACTTCTTGGCGTTGAGTGCTTCGCACCAAACTCGGTTTGAGTGGTCCACATCATTTGTTCGCACGCTGATGGTCTAGTAAGGAAGGCAGTGCAGGATAACTCATTCTGAGTTACTGCTTCATTTACTACCATTAGGCATGAAACCAGGTCATGCGGTGTTGATTACAGGAGTGCAGCAGTTAAACTGACAAGCCGAAACTAATTTAATGCAATATTTGATCATGCAATATATTTCACGGTAATGGTTAATCTTTGTGACAGACTGTGTATCCATTTCATGCTAACTTGTTGTTCAGTGGTTCAATTGCAGGGGAAATTGACTGTCATGCTAACTTGCTGTTCAGTGGTTAAATTACAGGGGAAATTGACTGTCATGCTAACTTGCTGTTCAGTGGTTAAATTGCATGGACAATTGACTTTCATGCTAACTTGTTGTTCCGTGGTTAAATTGCATGGACAATTGACTTTCATGCTAACTTGCTGTTCAGTGGTTAAATTGCATGGACAATTGACTTTCATGCTAACTTGCTGTTCAATGTTTAGATTGCATGGAAAATAGACATCGTGTGGTTTTAGCCAGAACAAAACCTTGTGTCCTGTATTTTTATTGTCTCGGTGGCTTAACTTTAATCTCATTTTCTTAAAATATGGGAAGAACTATTATCACACATATTCGAATTGTATATTAACCGTTACACCTTTTGAATAGCAGATGATTTACTTGATATCGTGTGTACAAAGGAAAATGCTACTTCGTAAATTCTGAGTAGATATTCGTGTCATGTGGTTTGTGCAATTGACAGTGTAACTCCAAGGATACTGGTTTCACGTCATGTGTTTCACGCGAATAGCAT
Organism: Littorina saxatilis; assembly: GCF_037325665.1. Classification (NCBI taxonomy): domain Eukaryota; kingdom Metazoa; phylum Mollusca; class Gastropoda; order Littorinimorpha; family Littorinidae; genus Littorina; species Littorina saxatilis. The sequence continues at coordinate 22,939,797 of NC_090249.1, forward strand.
GTGGGTTAACAGCCTGCCACTGCAAGACATGTACTGACGTTTGGAGCACAGTGAGGGTGTTTCGTGTCTGGGATACATTCCGCTAACCTGACGTTCAATGGTTTATTTGGCGTCATTAGTTCAAGCCGAAGCAAGGCTCACGTACGATATAATTATATATATCAGACACAAAATGTAAATCAACGTGACAGTTCAATTACATCACTCTTTCATTTAATACCTCTGCACTTTTCGTGCTTTAGCGGATATA
>NC_090249.1:22942546-22952546 GCF_037325665.1 Littorina saxatilis
TAAAAATGGTTTTGGTAGCTTTAAGGACTATCCTTCCAGGACCTCGCCCCCCCCCCCCCCCCAACTTCTGACACTTTGCCCCCACCCCCACCCCCGCCCCCATACCCCTTCGGCCAAACCTCCCCCCCCACCCCCTCCAGTAACCAACACACTGTTGACAATATTCCTTTAAGCAACAATTAAACTTGGTGCTGAGCAGAGACTGAAAGCAATGCTGTTCTCTCTCTCTCTCTCTCTCTCTCTCTCTCTCACTCTCTCTCTCTGTCTATCTCTCTCTCACTCTCACTCTCTCTCTCTCTCTCTCTCTCTCTCTCTCTCTCTCTCTCTCTCTCTGCATGCGCGCAAACATTCGATCCCCTCTTTCTTTATTTAATGCAGTTGCACTTCCTTTTTTGCACACTTAAAATTGAAGAAAAAGTCGCGTAAGGCGAAAATACAACATTTAGTCAAGCTGTCGAACTCACAGAATGAAACTGAGCGCAATGCAATTTTTTCAGCAAGACCGTATACTCGTAGCATCGTCAGTCCACCGCTCGTGGCAAAGGCAGTGAAATTGACAAGAAGAGCGGAGTATTAGTTGCGCTGAGAAGGATAGCACGCTTTTCTGTACCTCTCTTCGTTTTAACTTTCTGAGCGTGTTTTTAATCCAAACATATCATATCTATATGTTTTTGGAATCAGGAACCGACAAGGAATAAGATGAAAGTGTTTTTAAATTGATTTCGACAATTTAATTTTGATCATAATTGTTATATTTTTAATTTTCAGATTTTGTTTTTAATCCAAATGTAACATATTTATATGTTTTTGGAATCAGAAAATGATGAAGAATAAGATGAACGTAAATTTGGATCGTTTTATAAAAACAATATTTTTTTTTACAATTTTCAGATTTTTAATGACCAAAGTCATTAATTAATTTGTAAGCCACCAAGCTGAAATGCAATACTAAAGTCCGGCCTTTGTCGAAGATTGCTTGGCCAAAATTTCAATCAATTTGATTGAAAAATGAGGGTGTGACAGTGCCGCCTCAACTTTTACAAAAAGCCGGATATGACGTCATCAAAGACATTTATCGAAAAAATGAAACATGTGTCTGTGGATATCATACCCAGGAACTCTCATGAAAAATGTCATAAAGATCGGTCCAGTAGTTTACTCTGAATCGCTCTACACACACACACACACAGACACACACACATACACCACGACCCTCGTCTCGGTTCCCCCCTATATGTTAAAACATTTAGTCAAAACTTGACTAAATGTAAAAAGGTTAATGGACCCATGGGCCACGAGATAAACACAGAAGACAGAACAATGGAAAGAAAAACACATACATCAATCGTCTATTCAGGGAAAAAAGTGTTCAGCTTTATAGACTGAGAACAATGAATCATGTTATTGTATGTGCATTAAAATCGCGACCAGAACAAAGCGTGCATTCACCAACTCATCGATGCTCAAAACTTCTCTGGTGCCGTCGCTTTGAATTATATGGCACACGTTTTAGAGGCTTTCAAAGGTTTTTGTCTTACTGTTTCAGTTAGTTTTTTTTCCGGAAACTTAAAACGGCATCATTTTCCCTTTGCTACAGTCTTCAAACGTTGTCTGGATTGTTATTACGTTGTGACGCCTGGCGGTAACCATACGCATTTGTGTGCTCCGCGATGACATGTGAATGCAATGAAATCGATGATTACAGCTTCTATTTTTAGATGAGACCCAAAGTACGCTTAATTTTGCTGTTAATCATAGGGAGGACACTCTTTACAAAACAAAAACAAAAAAGTGCCAAAGGATAAGACAGCTCGGTACAAAAATGAACTGAATTCATAACACACCGTCTCAACTTGGGCAAGAACAAATGAAAATAATTATATTATGATGCAAACGACGAAAAAAGAAGAATAGGAGCAGTATCAGAAACAACAAAGACAAAAATTACAAAACAACAACAACAACATGAATATGTTCTGGTAAACTTTTGAACTAAAAGTCTGTTATATCAGAGATGCATCCTGACTCTGAGGAAAGTTCGATGCAATCAGTCAGTAATCACTGACGCACAGCAGTGGACTCTAAATCATTTATTCACGGAACGGTAAACACAGCCACGACGAATACCTGATGAAGACTCCTCCAGCTACGAAACGTACAGACTCTGTTTGGGATACACGTGAACACCGGCGAATGACAAGTACCACAAAAAAAGGTTACACTTGATTGGCTATAGCGCACAAGCCAGCATTACCGATTTCTTTAATTAAACTAAGACTCTAAAATAGCTACGAATCGTCCAGAGTCTGATTGTGCCTGTTCTGTTTTGGATACTCTCGAACACCGCCAAACGACCCCCCCCCCCCCCCCCCCAAAAAAAAAAACAAAAAAAAAAACAAGTCGCGTAAGGCGAAATTACTACATTTAGTCAAGCTGTGGAACTCACAGAATGAAACTGAACGTAGTCCGCCGCTAGTGCAAAAGGCAGTGAAAGTGACGAGCCTATTTGGCGCGGTAGCGGTAATTGCGCTGTGCTTTATAGACATAGCACGCTTTACTGTACCTCTCTTCGTTTTAACTTTCTGAGCGTGTTTTTAATCCAAACATATCATATCTATATGTTTTTGGAATCAGGGACCGACAAGGAATAAGATGAAATTGTTTTTAAATCGATTTCGGAAATTTAATTTTGATCATAATTCTTATATTTTTAATTTTCAGAGCTTGTTTTTAATGCAAAAATAACATATTTATATGTTTTTGGAATCAGGAAATGATGTAGAATAAGATGAACGTAAATTTGGATCGTTTTATTTAAAAAAAAAATTATTACAATTTTCAGATTTGTAATGACCAAAGTCATTAATTTTTTTTTTTAAGCCACCAGGCTGAAATGCAATACCGCAGTCCGGCCTTCGTCGAAAATTGCTTCACAAAAATGTCAATCAATTTGATTGAAAAATGAGGGTGTGACAGTGCCGCCTCAACTTTTACAAAAAGCCGGATATGACGTCATCAAAAGTATTTATCGAAAAAAAGAAAAAAATGTCCGGGGATATCATTCCCAGGAACTCTCATGTCCAATTTCATAAAGATCGGTCCAGTAGTTTGGTCTGAATCGCTCTACACACACACACACACACACACACACACACACACACACATACACACATACACCACACACACACACACACACACACACACACACACACACACACACACACACACACACATACACCACGACCCTCGTCTCGATTCCCCCTCTATGTTAAAACATTTAGTCAAAACTTGACTAAATGTAAAAAGAGGTTACACTTGATTGGCAGTGGTTGGCGCGCGAACCAGCGTTACCGATTTTTTTGCTCAACCCTTTCTGCTCAGATCCGTTGTCCATTGACCGCCTAATGCAAGACTTGCGTTTTGCGAGCGTGGCGTTTCATCCATTTTATGCGTTACTTGTTCATTTGCCTGCGTCATCGGTGCAAACTGTTCTTTGTAAGTTGCTATTTTTTCTCAAGCGTGTATATAATTGCCCTCCTTTTAAGCAGGCCAGAAAGTGCTTTTTTGTAACCTCAGTGCGTTGTGATGCTTTTTCTCGTTTGGGTTAGATTTTTAAAATATATTTTAAGATGACTAAGAGATCTTTGCGCACAGAACGTGAAAAAAGAATAAATATACTAAAACAAAAAACTAAATGGAAAGAATTGAACAACTTAACAAAGAACAACAACTGAAAATTAATAAACATAAATATTTTTAAAAGAAACTATAACAGAAAAACTGTTATTTCTTTCTTTCTTTATTTGGTGTTTAACGTCGTTTTCAACCGTTCAAGGTTATATCGCGACGGAAGGAAGGGGGTGATGGGATAGAGCCACTTGTCGATTGTTTCTTGTTCACAAAAGCACTAATCAAAAATTTGCTCCAGGGGCATGCAACGTAGTACAATATATTACCTTACTGGGAGAATGCAAGTTTCCAGTACAAAGGACTTAACATTTCTTACATACTGCTTGACTAAAATCTTTACAAACATTGACTATATTCTATACAAGAAACACTTAACAAGGGTAAAAGGAGAAACAGAATCCGTTAGTCGCCTCTTACGACATGCTGGGGAGTATCCGGTAAATTATTTCTCGTCCCAACCAATATGGGACTCCCCCTAACCCGCGGGGGGCAGAAAAACTGTTACCGGGGAAACAAAATCAAAGTATATATGGCACAGCGCATGTTTTTTTAAGTACACGTGCCCGCAAACAGGTAATCCCATAAAAATACTATTCTCTCTTTCCCCTTCTTTTTAATCAACAGCCTCATGCACCAAAAACAAAAAGTCTGTATCAGATTCAGGCTGCACTCAGATTTTCGTTACAAGTCCCCCCCCCCCCCCCCCTCTCCCCTCACCCAAAAAATGTGGCTGCCTTAATTGGTAGCTAGGAAAAAACCCAAGAGAAAAAAAAAACACCCTCCACATTATGTAAAAATCCATTTGCAACAAATTTGAGTGTACGTGGGAGTTATAAGACGCGGACCCAGATGAAGAAAAAAACGACGAGATCCTTGATAGATGGGTGAAAGAAAAGAAGAAAAAAAAGGGGGGGGGGGAACACGGAGAAAAAACGAAAAACAGAAAACAAAAAGAGAGGCGACACAGAGACTGACGAACAAGCTCCAAAGAAAGAAAAATGTTAACCAAAAAGGGTCTGCGCTCATTTGTAGCAGGCGTGTAGCAGACAAAAAGACACAGATGAGTTTTGCAACTGGACGTCAGAAATGAGCACGTTTTCCGAAGCACTCGATCAGGTCTCGGCTAGCGCTTCCCGACTATTGGGTCTCGGGGACCATAAAGAGCTTCGTCTCTTAACTGGCACGTTACCCAAACAGCACAATTGAGCGTTCAAGCAGGCAGGGTTTTGTGTTCTGGGGATTGCATCAATAGAAACTTGTCAAAAAGCTTGTCAATTCAAGGCTTTCTTGTTTTGTTGGATAAGTGGGATGTGCCTGTTTGTGTTTCCAGTGAGAGGGCTCCGTGGAAGTAGACAGGAAGGGAAGTGCATTGAAAGAAAAGACACTGAGAAGGTAAATTGTGGAGTGTTGGAAATTGTCTCTGTATCTCGGCTAAGGGGGAATGTGTTGGGATGAGGTTGTGTGTGTGTGTGCGCGGGCGCGTGTGTACGTGAGTGTACATGCGCGCGGCTGTGTGTGTGTGTGTGTGTGTGTGTGTGTGTGTGTGCACGCGCACGTTTGTACGTGTTTGTGTGTGTGTGTGCGTATGCGCGCGCTTGTCGAATGTACGTCCTTTAATTGTAAATTCATTTAGGAAGGATCTAGGTGTCGGGAAAATGGCGTTTCAAAAGCGATACATAAGTTGTGTGCAAAATCAATGCAAAATTACAACAATAAAACATTAGAACAATACAGACTGAAGGAAGAGTACATAATTTATATATCACAAAACGCAATCAATCTTACCTGTATTCAGAACAAAGCGATGATGTCAGTATCCGATATAATGTCACCTCCTCAGATGCAAGTCACAACACACACAAAGCATAATTTCACAAGGAATTACTAGGAGTCACACATGAAGCGAAGACCCGCACAAACAGGCAACACGAAAACGTCAAGTTCTGGGACCAGTTGAGAAAGTATCACTTGATTTCGAGGTACGGAACATAAAACTGTTCGTTCATTACATCAAGATCGCGATCAAGATTAAGATTCAACAAGTACGAGCAACGGAGCTGTCACCTCAGACGGTCAGTAGATGTGTGCTATTATGAATCACATCAAGTCAGAGTTGTTTTAGATCTAAGGGGCGAAGCCGAATTCTGTAATAACCAGTCAAGAACACATGTATATATACAAGTATCCCTCACCAAGAAAGATAACTTCAAAACTCCTCTCGTGCAGCAGAACAGACACTTTCGGCTAAAAAGCTAACCTAGAAATCACATTCGCCTACTCAGGCTCAGTCACAAACAATTACAACTGATGGGGGAAAAACCAATTTTCACTATGAAAACGAACTCGAATAATCCCTCTTGTTCAGCTGGTGGTCATTAGCTAGTCAGCTGTAAAACACCAATAAACCGAAATTGGAAATCATCCTCGATCAATTCCAGACTAAAGAAGAGACTCAGCGTGATCATTGCTCGGTCCGCTTCACTCTGGGAGTGTGCATCTCTAGCTAAATACACTATACTGCCCACAATACGAGCCAGAGCGCGCCGTTCAGTTCAGTGCCGTACCGCGCAGCCCAGCCTCAGAAGCTCACCATCGCCTCTCGCCAGTCAATGAGACACGAGACGCCACCACGCTTGCTGCTTCTTCCCACTGCTGCTTCCCAACTTCTTTTTTTGTCCAATGTCTTTTTTTGTCCAATGTCTTTTTTAGTGTTTGCTTTTTCTCGCACTGGCTTCTTTCGTGTTGCTTCCCAAGCTGATAAGAGATTCTACGCGGTTCTTGTTTTCTTGTTCTTGTTCTTGTTCAGGTTGGAAGAATAGGCTTTGCCTAAAACCTTTATCCTTTTGTAATAAAGTTCTGAGTCTGAGTCTGAGTCTCTCTCTCTCTCTCTCTCTCTCTCTCTCTCTCTCTCTCTCTCTCTCTCTCTCTCTCTCTCTCTCTCTCTCTCTCTCTCTCTTTACATTTAATACATTTCGACTCAACGTTTTCTTCCAGATAATATCCCGATTCATGTTTTTAATATTTTTAATTAATATCTTTGATGACGTCATATCCGGCTTTTTGGAATAGTTGAGGCCGCATTGTGGTGACCTAGTTTGTATATCACATTGACATTTCTGGAGAGAGAGAGAGAGAGACAGAGAGAGAGAGACAGACAGACAGACAGACAGACAGACAGACAGACAGAGCGAGAGATACAAAGACAGAGAGACACAGAGAGAGACAGGGAGAGAGAGAGAGAAAGAGAGTGGCAAACAATTCTACGCAAATGCACCGACGAACAGAATTGATCAGTTTGTCGTCACGTGTTTAATGAATTAAGTGGAAAGTGCCAAATGGTTTTTAGAGGCAGCGCACATGGTCCGCATCTCCAGACCAGAAGGGATGTGTGCGTTCGGAACGGCTTACCTGCAAACAGCGAGGAAACAATTCGTTATCTGATTATTTCATAAAAACATTTTTAAAGACTTCACGTCGAAAGAGCCAAAGGAGTTTAATGAGGCATTACAAAAAAAAAAGACCCGAGCATGCAGAAATTCCCATCCAGGCACACAGATAGCGAAAGAGCAAGTAGTCGGTTTTAACGAGCTTTTACGTCAACTGATTTTAATGATGCACGAGTTGGAATGCTTGATCTCCATAAGCACGCAGGCATACCGATAAGCAGAGCGACCAGCAACCCGCACAGAAACTCTCCGGTTGGATTGTGTCTAAAGGCATGATTTCACCTGTCTGCATATGTCTGAAAGCTAGAAGTATCAAGACATGTCAATGCCCACTTGATCCACTTAAGTACGCAGCCACTCAGATAGACAGAACATTTTGCAGTACGTATCTTGCCGGCTGGTTGGCTTCCATGTACACACATCTCTTGAATATATCAGTACAAAGATACCCCACGTCAAAGCTTAACTCAGCTAACCTTTTGCCGACTACAGTGAGCAGGAAGAGAGGGGTTCTTGCCAGTTGAAAGTTTACAGCAGTTTAGCAAGGGCTGCCCTGACATTAATTTGCTAAAAAGACTTGTCAGTGTCTTGTCTATGCGCACTGTATCAATGGCTGTCCTTATGGGCAGAATATAACCGCGCAGTTTCAGCGGCACAGACGACGCACTGCATATTATTTATGCCGCGATATGGATCATGACGAGTACTTGGCCTGTTTTCCTTTCATGCAACGTGTAGCGGGCTGGGATAATCTGCAGTGCGTCGTCTGTCCTGCTGAAGTTACATAATGTGAGCGGAGCCCCTTAGCTGTCGACAAGCAGCACATGCCAGTGCCAGGTTTAAAGCAGTCAGACCAACCAGGGCTTTTATTTGGTCGTGTGCGAACTGCTGGCCTTCGATGAAAGGAATGTATACTGATTTTAGTTTGTTTGTTTGTTTGTTTGCTTAACGCCCAGCCGACCACGAAGGGCCATATCAGGGCGGTGCTACTTTGACATATAACGTGCGCCACAGACAAGACAGAAGTCGCAGCACAGGCTTCATGTCTCACCCAGTCACATTATTCTGACACCGGACGAACCAGTCCTAGCACTAACCCCATAATGCCAGACGCCAGGCGGAGCAGCCACTAGATTGCCAATTTTAAAGTCTTAGGTATGACCCGGCCGGGGTTCGAACCCACGACCTCCCGATCACGGGGCGGACGCCTTACCACTAGACCAACCGTGCCGGTTCTGATTTTAGTGATGTGATGAGATTGAAGTTGATGAAATGTATCTAACTGCCGAAGCATAGCTCCGAATAGAACATGTTCGCGTGCGATAAAAGCATAGGACTACATTTCGCAGTCAGAAATAAACCAGCAGAGGAGTCTGCCAGCATAAAAGTGCGCTTAAATCAGAACAGAAAGACCTAACCCAAACACGGACACCCAGAGTGTGTTACGTTGTACAACCGTTAATGCAATAAAACTGTCATAACTTTTATGACCAAGGACCAATCAAGACACGTTTAGTTGTTTGTTCGCGTTCGATCTGTTGACCTTGAGCAAATGATGAAGTTGTTGCTGCTTTCGGCAATGAGCTAATAACCTGCAGTGGAGTCTGCTGGCACGAAAGCATGCGCGCAACCAGGCTGATGAACCTGAAACGGTATCTTGGTCAGTATTTGGCAGCCGCGGCGTTGCAGATGACATCAATGCGTTCACCCAAGGTTATAGTTACATAAAAAGGATACCGGAACTTGCTTTCAGGAAACTGTCATAGATTCTGTATTTTGAAGTAACCAGTGATAACACTGCAAACCCCTGATCGGAAAACATGGACCCTTGCATTGACTTTTGAGAGCTAAGAGGACAGTACTAGTCTTACTCAGATTTCGCCAGGCTTTTACAAGAGATAAGACCATATATCCCTCCACTTGGCCATCTCCAAATATCAACTGCCGTGGTGCATCGATCTGTGCAGTATGGGATTCTTTTTTGATAAATTAGTTTTCCTAAAGAACACTTGGGGCGTCTTGTGAAATCAATTCCTAAAGAAAATGCTAATTCTGCACAGCTAGTAGTCAGGCTGTTGTTTTTTGGTATGTGTCCAAGTGAAGGGATGTTGTTATGTCATGTAAAAGCCTGGCTAGATCTGAAATGGTGAGTCGAACTTGCGAGGGACTTGCCTTTTAGCGAATAAAGCCCATCTGCGTTTGTGGAGGCGTTATGGACACTTCTGCATACAACGACACGGACCTAAAGCAAAAACTAGAACACTATAGAACAATAGAGCAAGAGCTGCTATAGAATGCAATGAAGTTATCGTACACAACGTATTGTATTATTTAGCAGATCAGTTAAAATAAACCACAAATCTGTTATGAATAACGTCACTCGACAAACAGTGATAACTATCATATTCACTCATATTCTAATTACGTACTGTCTCGACATGGCTGAAACGCACAAGAGCCATCTGCGGGAACTCAACCTACACATGGACGCTGACAACGCTTGGTCTACTGACCTCGGGCGCACGAGGATCACACGGTTTATGCCTGACAGTGAGTACTTGGAGGGATAGAGCTGCGGTCAGACAGAAAAGGGGATCATGTCTGCATCCAAACAGGATTAGCAGCCACAAGTTGCCAAGCAGACGTGCACGCGGCCGAACAAGACAGCAAGTGATGAAGCATGCATTCCGCTTAGAGGGGTGCTTTTGGAACTAACAAGACTGACTGACAGCAGACCACAGTCAAAGACGTCTCACGATGATTAAGCCCACTACACGTCAGAATACACAGAATACAGAATCTTTAATTGCCCAGGGTTGGGAATTTGTCTTGACATTGCGGATAACTTCGAAACGTGCATTCCA
>NC_090249.1:22957546-22960634 GCF_037325665.1 Littorina saxatilis
TGTGTTGGGGTGTGTGGAGCTGACCTGAGTTGGCATCATCAGAAGATGGGTAAATCAAACTAAAAATCTTTATTTCCGGTCGATTTGGCAAGAAGAGATATCTTGGTCTTTTTTTCTTCTTTTTTTTCGGTGACGTTTTTCATCGAACATAAAAATAAAAATAAATAAAATAAAGAAGATAATTCTAAGAACTCTTCAACTGAAATTCTGGAGAGAAAAAATTGAAAACTTCAGTCGAGGAGGGGTTGCGAGATGTCTCTCAATTTCGTTTAGCCTCTGATAATGCGGTTTGTTTAGGGTTCAAATATTGGGCGGCCAGCCCTTTTCAAGCCTGACAGTAGCGATTAGGAGTCTTACTCAATTCCCCCATTAAGGTTTACTGCATCGTTCTATGGATCAGCGATTGCCCAATCGATTGTAGGCGTGTGTTCGGGGCAAAAGGTCCACCACAGGCAATAACATGCTCAATCGTCAACTTTTCTTCAAACACCATGTCAACACCGCCCGTCCATGCATGCTCGCTTAAATGGACCGCTGCGCAATTTCTGATCGAAGTGCACTTCTGGTACTTTCTTTTTGGGCTGGTTTGGGGTGGTTGTGTTTATTTCTATTTGTGTGTGTGTGTGTGTGTGTGTGTGTGTGTGTGTGTGTGTGTGTGTGTGTGTGTGTGTGTGTGTGTGTGTGATTTTGTTTGTTTGACTTTTTTTTATTGTTGTGCCAATTAAACTTTTCTTATGTTTGCCCTAACCTGTCGAACAAGATTAACTCAAATGTGGACGCTGTAAAAAAGTGGAATGCGTAACCAATATGACAAGTTATTTTTGACACGCACACACACACACACACACACACACACGCACACACACACACACACACACACACACACACACACACTCACACACACACACACACACACAATGAACAAAAGAAAGATATAAAGAAAGAAGTGGAATGAAGAGGCAGAGGGGTTGATGGAGTACGTGTCAGCAGTGCGGTATCATAAACTTTAATCTTGATTGCAAGAGCATTTGCAGTCAACCTCTCACGCACACTCGTCTCGACACAATTGAAAAATAAAAAGCTTCGGGCTTTTTTGTTTGTTTGTGGGTTGTTGTTGTTGTTTTGTTCTGGTGAGGATGCTACTGTTTTAACCAACTAGCTCCAAGAATAATTTAAACTCAATAACCACAATGCAACATTTTTGAATGAAATCAATCAAAACTGTTCTTGTCTCTAAACAAGTAACGTTCAACGTATTGTGAACCGGCAATTGTGTCACTGTGTGGTGTAAAGCTAAACCTAAACACGTGCACAAATGACGAAAAGGCGTTTGAGAGCAAACGTTGGCGATTTACGTCACGAGTAATGAGCGATGATGATTTTGATTTTGATTTTAATTTTGAAAGGACAAGGTAATGCATTACCTACGTCTGGCCATGTTTGAGTTTATTGCTATGCTTGCTCGTTCGTGTGTTTGTACGTGTGTTAGTTCTTTAGTTAACTAGTAAGTTAGTTACGTAGCTAGTTCGTAAGGCTGTTCGTTCATTACTGAGTAAGTTAGTTTGTGTTAATGATTCCTGTCTTCCTTTGTTCATTCTTGTGTGCTCTCCTTTGCCCTAATCTTCATTTTGTTTGTTTGTTTGCTTAACGCCCAGTCCATCACGAAGGGTGATATCAGGGCAGTGCTGCTTTGACATTTAACGTGCGCCACACACAAGACAGAAGTCGCAGCACAGGCTTCATGTCTCACCCAGTCACATTATTCTGACACCGGACCAACCAGTCCTAGCACTAACCCCATAATGCCAGACGCCAGGCGGAGCAGCCACTAGATTGCCAATTTTAAAGTCTTAGGTATGAACCGGCCGGGGTTCGAACCCACGACCTCCCGCTCACTGGGCGGACGCCTTACCACTAGGCCACCGTGTTGCGGTCCCTAAATTCTTCATCTAGTCCTTCAAGCAATCACTTAATTAAGCACATGTTTGCTCTTACTTCATGTCACAATCGTACGGTGATCAAGGTCAAACTTCTTCTATTCTGTCTCACTGTTCATGACCCTAGCCGTCTCTTCTATTCGCACAAATCCGGCTCTTCTGTTGAATCCCAACAACATAGCTGATCCGGCGAAAACACAATCTTCGACCAGTCAAAATCCTGACTGATGGCCGCAATTGCTCGGGCGAATTTTTTTTTTTCGCTTGGCATTCTTTCCTACTGTATTCTTTGTCTAAGCTTCCGTTTTGTCTGAAAGAGTTTTCTTATCCTGACACATCACTTAAACTAGCAAAAGCAATCTTCCGGCCCATTCAAACAAAACCTTAGCATTGTCAGAAGAAAATGAAAACTTTGCTCAACTTCTTTCTTTTGTCTAAACCTTATTCATTCGAGAGGCGATAAATCATTGACAAGACTGAAACACAAGGAACACATAAACACACGCGCAAGCACAACAAACACACACACACACACACACACACACACACACACACACACACACACACACACACACACACACACACACACATACACTGACACACACACACACACACATACACACACACACAAACACACACACACACACACACAAACTCCCCCCCCCACCTCCCCCATCACACAAACAGAGTAATCTCTAGCATTATAACTCTTAGAAAACACTCCATAGAAACTGAATGTCAAGGCAAGAGTTTAATCCTCTCGCTTGTTCCAGAAGCCTGTGTGAATATTGAAAGCAAGCGTTTTTAAGTACTGACTATCTTCCGCTAGAAATAACACTCTCGCAGACATCACTCCTGTCTTAGACGTTCTCCAACGTTAAGCAAACACAAATCAGTCACATACACGCAAAAAGCAATCACAGGAATCTATGCTGCGAGAACTCCAGCAAAAAAATTCTATGGCTGCCAGCAAGTGTCAGAGAAAACAAGACTGATAGCGCCGCCTGGGGAGAAGTGGAGGAAGTGATTTTGGCTTTGTCTCCCCTTGTTCAAACTTTCTGAGAACTGTTCTACTTTTAGTCAGCAGAATAGCTACTTGTATGTTCTTTGTTCTTGTCTTGACAAGACAGATTGAAGTACTCTGAACAAAA
>NC_090249.1:22960834-23010834 GCF_037325665.1 Littorina saxatilis
TCTCTCTCTCTCTCTCTCTCTCTCTCTCTCTCCTTTTTGTTTAACTTTCTCTGTACTTAATGAACTGGAGTGTTCTTAGAGGGTCACCAGCTGCCAGACCTTGTCCTTCAGCAACTCTTGCTTACACTCGATTCTTTGCACTAAGCTGGCATTTTTTATCCACACAATTAAGGATGTCATTCTCCGTTTTCGGGGGAAGGGGCATGCTGGGTAATTTCGTGTTTCGTGTACCTCTGAGCTGACACGGATTACAGGATCTTTTTTGGGGAGTATGTGGCTTACATTCTAGCTGACAACGGTTGATGAAAGTATGGCTCAACACACACACACACACACACACACACACACACACACACACACACACACACACACACAAACACACACACACACACACACACACAAACAAACACACACACACACATATATACACACTGTCTCTCGCTCTCGCTCTCTCTCTCTCTCTCTCTCTCTCTCTCTCTCTCTCTCTCTCTCTCTCTCAAACACCTTCTACCCCTCACCACAACCCGGCCACCCACCAAACTTCCACAATTACGATACAAAGTGCACAGGTCTATATAGCCCTTCCTTGAACGCGAACTTGTGCTTGAGAGCCAATTGACCAGTTCTCTCTCTCTCTCTCTCTCTCTCTCTCTCTCTCTCTCTCTTCTCTCTCTCTCTCTCTCTCTCTCTCTCTCTCTCTCTCCCCTCTCTCCCTCTCTCTCTCTCTCTTTCTCTCTCTCTCTCTCCCTCTCTCTCTCTCTCTACCTCCCTCCCTCCACCCCTTCCTGGTCTTAATTAATCACAATGCAAAGTACAGAGATGTATAGTACCCCCGGAACACGAACTCGGTCTGATATATACCAAGAGGTATGGATCCCCGGAGGCTCACCTCGAAGTAGAGGGAGGGATTGTTCGAATCCCAAATGACCAACTTACCGACTGACAGCCTTCGCCCTCTCTCTGCCCCAGTCCCAATCAAAGACAGAACCGCACGATTATTGGCAGGAGAGGCCTTCGCCGTGTCATCTGCCGTAAATTCGCAAGTCTCCGATGAACAGAACAAGTCTATGGTTTCGGAGTTACACAGAGCACGTTTAAAGTCGCTAAGAAAGAAAAAAGTCTATGACTTTGCAGTTGCACAGCACATTTGTGAGTCAATGAGCAAAGGGATCCCTTTTCTCTAATACTCTAAGATCTTGACGTTCATTTCGTCTTACGTACGGCTGACTTACTTCAGAATCCGTTCTCTGGATAGCTGTCGTCGCTTGGTGTGAATTTGCAAGTCGCCGATAACAGCATAAACAGGCTATAGCGTTGCAGTTTTACGACAAATGTGTAATTCTACGACGAAAAAAAGAACTAGTTTACAACTTTGCAGTTGTACAGAAAATAATTATGTAAATCAAAGAGAAAAATAGGCAGTCAGAGTAATAGAAGGAGGAGTACTATAACAGAGCAGGAGCAGCAGCAATAATGAACAACGAAACTTTCATTTTCTAATCTTTAGCTGAGGACGAATAATCATCCCTCGGCAACTCTTTCGATGGATCAAGCACAGTCTTACAGTTGATCTACATGGACGAAAACCTCACCAACGGGAGCTAGCGCGCTAACGATGCCTGGTCAGTTTACATCGACGGGAGGCGTCTCAGGGGATCACAGCTCTGTGTTAACCTAATGGTCAATATTCACCAGGATCTCCAGAGGAGCCATACAGCTCCAAACCCCTTGGACCGTCTTACATCGACGCATAGCTTTCAGAAAGGATAAGTCGGCCTGTCCGCTGAGTTGCATCTCTAAGACGGAGCGAGGCTTTTGCTTCGTGGAGCCGCATCGACAAATTAATGCAGATCAGAAGGAGATTTGGACATCTCTACAGTTGTCAATCACTGGCATTCTACATTAAAGGCACAGTAAGCCTCCCGTAAACCATCACAGATACTGTCAGGCTTTTACACACAGTACAACCACCCTTTCATTTAAACACTCACCGCTTGAGAACATCCTAGGTGCCCTCCGTAAAGAGCGAGCAATTTTCAAAGAATTTATTTTTGCGTGGTTTATCTTACCCCTGAGCCATCGTGAACTCGTGTGATCCAGTTTCCCTTTTTCACAATGCAGTCGTCAGTTAGTAATTTGAATGCGAGTCGATGTGAGCTTATTTGCAAGAGCACGTTATTATGTACCTCTAACTATGCACGAAACAAACGGCTGTGGTTCACAAGAACTCTCGCGATGACTTTTGACTGTTCAGAGGAACTGGCGATAGGCATAAACCGTCGTCTGCTACGAGAACCACGACCTTGCGTGACCCTGCTTCCGGGCGTTTCTTTTTTCAAACTTTCAAAACTTCAAATTGTACTGACCTTGTCTTGATGAAAAAAGAAGTCTTTTATGATTTAAGAATGTTTGTGTAACAAGCTGTCAATTTATTATTTAGATTTTAACAGTTAGGTCTAGCGCCAAAAGGCACCACGGTCCGATTGTCTCTGAGACAATCCGCAAAATTAATTCTTTGAAAATAGCTCGCTCTTTACGTAGGGCACCTAGGATGTTCCCGTTTGGTGAGCGTTCAAATGGAAGGGTGTTTGTACTGTGTGTAAAAGCCTGACAGTATCTGTGATGGTTTACGGGAGGCGCACTGTGCCTTTAACAAACAGTGAGTCAGTTTCATTGCTTTTAGAAATTTTAAATCAGCACACTTAAAAGGAGACACGTACGTTGGTCACATTGGCCAAAATCACGATCTATATTTATATAGGACATTGTCATTTTACGTGCAATCTGGCTGTTTGTTGGTATTACGGATCTCAACAAATCAAAATGGTGTCTCCTTCACATATTACGTAAGATTACAATAGTATCTTCCTATGAATATCGTTTGATTCTCTAGGACTAGGACAGGAATTGCTGTACGAACAAGTTCTCAGACGCAAGGCAATTTATAACTTATACCTTGTTCTCACTATAGCTTCTTGCCTCCACATGACGATTAACATTACGCCAAAACGTCTAGGAGAGTCTGTGATAAATCGTTGTATTCAAAGTTTATCCTTGACTGTATTATCCGTTTGTAATGTTTCTTCCTCCTGCATCTCTCTCTCTCTCTCTCTCTCTCTCTCTCTGTCTCTCTCTCTCTCTCTCTCTCTCTCTCTCTCTCTCTCTCTCTCTCTCTCTCTCTCTCTCTTTCTCTCGATATCTCTCTCTCACTCTCTCTTTCTCTCTCTCTCTCTTTCTCTCTCTCTCTCTTTCTCTCTCTCACTCTCTCTCTCTCTCTCTCTCTCTCTCTCTCTCTCTCTCTCTCTCCCTCTCCCCATCTCTCTCTCCCTCTACCTCTTTCTCTCATTAAGAGATATACACACCGTTTCAGACAGCAAACTTTAAAGAAAAAGGGCGCACGCTAACGAGTTATTCACATTCATACCACTCAGACATGATTTACTCAAAGAAACCCAAAAGTTGAGAAGAAGAAAAACCAGAAAGAAAAACCCTCATGAAAAAAGAGTTTGCTAGACGAAAAATAAAAGTTGTGAATACATAAAAGACGAAGGGAATATCAAAACTCTCCATCTGTACGCTCAGACTTTTAGCAAAACGTGTGGTGGAATAGAAATTCAGTATTTGCGTATTACGGCCTAAGCCTGCGGTTAATAATGTTGACGGTTGGCGCATTCATTGACTTGGTAAACAGACATTTCCACTTCATTTCCACTGGCGTTTGAATTTTAAAGAAGCCTTCCTTCCTGTGTCAGTAAAAACAAAAAGTATGTAAACCACCACAGGCTTGTACATAGGAACAGAACAACCCCCATGCGCCCTCTGCGGACCCCTACTCCCTTTCCACAAAATTACATACAATAAAAATAAAAATAGCTTCATCGTGTGCGTCGCTCCCAAAGCAATCCTGTCGAACTAGGTACTCATCTGAAGTGATTTTAACGATGCCCTGGTCTACAGCCGGACATATCGGCCGGGACACCTACGTACTACTTCGGTCCCTCTGCTTTTGTTCACCGCACAGATCCAACAGAAGAGTTTGGGGTAGATTATGTTCTTGAACACTGCTGCCATCGAGGACTTATAATCTGGATTCTATTCATTTTCTCTTTCTGTCATTAGTTGAAGTTGAAATAAGATCTGATATCTTCTTCTCACTCGAAGTGTTCCCAATGCCATTATTTGATCAAACGTTTTTTGTCCAAAGCACACCCTTCCCCCATCGCCGACTCCCCCACCCCTCACGTCACCTCCCACTCCTTGCACCCCGCCCCCTATCCCTACCCCCTCCCACACACACACAATAATCCGCAATTTCTCCCCTCCTAGCCGCTAGACGTCGCTTGACGCGCCAACAGCTAAATTGGCTCCCTTGTGCTCATTGGTTCAATTGCGTCAATCGCTGTCACGTGGATTCAAATTCTCCTCCCTCGTGCGCGCTGGGTAAATTCGGACCTGTCAGCCCAGGTGATTACGTGAGACCCGTTTTCATCAAACCGGGCTTTGTCCGCACCGACCGCTGAGCTACCGGGCACCCACGGGGGAGACCAGTCGCAAACATCCCGACACTGAGCTACCAGGACTGAGATGCACGGAGCGAAACTGGGTGCCACCCAACTGGGTGGAAACAAGCCGCGGGGTCTCATTGGTTGAAATCACAACAAATCTCAAGTTCAAACCAATCCGACCCCGCGGCTGCGTACCATCCATTTGGGTAGCACCCAGTTTTGCTTCGTGCATCTCAGCCCTGGCGCCCTAGGAGGGTCTCAGTCGCAAACATCCCTGAGTGATGTGAAAGTGAGCTATCATGACGGCTGGATGATATTCGGAGAAAAGAGAGAACTGAAACGTACGTTCACACGAACGCGCGCACGCACGTATAAGGTACCGTCACCTTCACGTTCATGCACACAGACTCACGCACGCGCGCAAACACGCATAAAGACACACGCGAACACACACACACACACACACACACACACACACACACACACACACACACACACACACGGGTAGTTTCTGCCCATCCCAACGAGACTATTTCTGGATTTTATTTCTATGGCCCGTTGTCGCCCTGTTTATTAGTGTCGTACAATTAATTTCACAAAGAAAAACAGCAAACATGATTCTTTCCCACAAATAAACTGACAGGCGGGCAACTTTATTTTTATTTTTATTATTTTCAACTTGAATTTAATTTGTTTTACCTGTCCGTGCGTGTCCTTACCTTAACCCTGGCCATGTGTCCCAAAATGGCTTCAGTTCATTACGACTCCGTGATCTTTTTCTTGTATTTTGTAATTACATTTTGTGGTAAGTTATTTTGTCGTTCTTTTTTTTTTAAATCGTTTGTTCTGATTTGTTCTTTCTTTCTTTTATTCATTCTGTCACACCTTTTTCCTTGCTTGGCATCTTCTGTTACATTCATTTTGGGGGACATATGGGAATGGCTCCAACTGTGTGGCTGAAAGAATCTGAAGACGTTTCTTGTAACTAAGGTAAACACCAGCCATGTTGATCTCACACCCAAATTGAACTTGATCTGACGCATTTTTGGTTTTCAGAGTGACCTTTTCTTTGCCGAAATAATAATACACGTGTTGACATTAACTTTAGTCAAAAAATGCGATGCACGTTTGACAAGTCTTTTGTTCTGTTTTCTTTCTTTCTTGCTCTCCTTCTTTGGCTTGTTTATTAAAATTGGTTTAATTTAAATATGTGAAATGTTAAACTTGTGGGGTCCTGATTTGGCCTATATGGTCCGCTAGACCCAAAAAGCAACAACTAACTAACTAACTAACTCCTTCTTAGTTTGGCCTTTCTGTCTTACTTTGTTTGTGTCTGCTTTGTGTCTTGCTTCGTTTGTGTCTGCTTTGTGTCTTGCTTTGTTTGTGTCTGCTTTGTGTCTTGCTTTGTTTGTGTCTGCTTTGTGTCTTGCTTTGTTTGTGTCTGCTTTGTGTCGTGCTTTGTTTGTGTCTGCTTTGTGTCTTGCTTTGTTTGTGTCTGCTTTGTGTCTTGCTTTGTTTGTGTCTGTTTTGTGTCTTGCTTTGTTTGTGTCTGCTTTAAGTCTTGCTTTGTTTGTGTCTGCTTTGTGTCGTGCTTTGTTTGTGTCTGCTTTGTGTCTTGCTTTGTTTGTGTCTGCTTTGTGTCTTGCTTTGTTTGTGTCTGCTTTGTGTCTTGCTTTGTTTCTGTCTGCTTTGTGTCTTGCTTTGTTTGTGTCTGTTTTGTGTCTTGCTTTGTTTGTGTCTGCTTTGTGTCTTGCTTTGTTTGTGTCTGCTTTGTGTCTTGCTTTGTTTGTGTCTGCTTTGTGTCTTGCTTTGTTTGTGTCTGCTTTGTGTCTTGCTTTGTTTGTGTCTGCTTTGTGTCTTGCTTTCTTTCTGTCTCCTTTCTTTCCTTCTTTCTTTCTATTGTCTTTCTTGTTTTCTGTCGTTGTTGCCTTTCTTCTTTCTCTTTTCTGTCTTCATACTTCCTTTCTTGCTTTCTTGCTTTTTCTGTCTTCGTTGTCATTTTAACAAGTTTGCTGAAGAAATGTTGCTCTTGTTGCAGTAAACAGGAAATTCAAAAATTAAGACGTTCATTTAGTGTTTTGTGCATGGAGAGAAAGAAGTGACAAATGAGCCAAAAGGGTCTCATTACCCTATTTTTAATGTTTGCGCTTTCTTGTCTGTCCCCTTTTCTCTGGGCGTGAAATCCTATTCATCTTGTTTTCCTACGACTATCGGTTCTTCCACTTCTTGCAGTGTGTGTGTGTGTGTGTGTGTGTGTGTGTGTGGGTGTGTGTGTGTGGGTGGGTGTGTGTGTGTGTGTGTGTGTGTGTGCGTGCGTGCGTGCGTGAGTGTGTGTTTGTGCGTGTGCGCGCGTATGTGCGTACGTGCGAGCGTGTGTGTGTGTGTGTGTGTGTGTGTGTGTTTGCCTGTGTGTGTGTGTGTGTCTGTGTGTGTGAGTGAGTGCGTATGTGTGTGTGTGCGTGTGTGTGTGTGTTTGTGTGTGTGGTTGTGTGTTTGTGTGTCTGTCTGTCTGCGTGCGTGTGTATGTGCGTGCGTGCGTGCGCGCGCGTGTGTGTGTGTGTGTGTGTACGTGCTTGCGTGTCTGTCTGTGAGCTTGTGTCTGTGTCTATAACAGAAATTTAAAAAAACATCTAGAAATCGGCAAGAAGTACAATCATTACCCCCCCCCCCCGCCCCAAGCCCCAGCCCCACCCCATTCCCCCCCCCCCCCCCCGCCCCCTCCTCACACTTGCGAACATCGGGAGGAATTTTTCTCCTGCGTTATCAGAGACTCGGACAGATGATACCTAAACAATCCGCAGTGGCCTATCGAAACTGAGTCGTGGCAGCTAATGGAATTAGAATGGTGCGTCTTGACGCTGGCTTTCCCCCTTTCTTTTTACTTTTCGTCCGAGCAAAGTGCTGCTTACTTGAAAATGTAGAGGCACTTCCCGTATGTTTCTGTCACATTTTGACTATGTTCATGGTTACTGTACTTATATGGACAGTTTGTTCCTTACGACACATTGTTCCCAATGCTAAACTAAGACGGTTATCTATATATATATATACGACTTGTGTCTGTCTGTCTGTGTGTGTGTGTGTGTGTGTGGGGGGGGGGGTGTTCGCGATGCACGGCCAAAGTTCTCGATGGATCTGCTTCAAATTTGGTGGGCATATTCAGGTACACCCGGGACAGGACACAACCTGGTCGATATTTCAACACGTGCTCTCAGCGCGCAGCGCTGAACCGATTTTGGTTCCACCTCAGCTACCCGGGCCCCCATACCGACACACCAAAGCCAAAGTTCTCGGTGGATCTTTTTCAAATTTGGACACCGTATTCAGCTACACCCCGGACACAATATCATCGATGAGATATTTCAACACGTGCTCTCAGCGCGCAGCGCTGAACCGATTTTGGTTTTTCTGTTCATTTCACCATTCCCAGTAACTCTTCCTTATCTTCTCCATGTTTTCAGCGTTTACCTCCCTTCCTTCGTATGGTGCACTATAGTATGAGGGGGCATCTTCGGATATTCCCGGCGTTCTGTTACTATTTTTAGAAGGTCACCGCAGTGTCCAGAACGTAAATTGGACCCGTAAATTATCCTCACTGTAAAAGTGCAAAGGTCGAATCAATTTATAGCCACGCGAAAAATACACTGTCATCTATCTCTCTATATATACGGCTTCTCTGTGTTTGTGTGTGTGTGTGTGTGTGTGTGTGTCTCTCTCTCTCTATGTGGGCAACACCTGTGGATTGTTCAGTTCTGTTTGTGATGTGGTCTGGCGGCTTTTGTGTAGTTGTATGTACTGGCCTTCCTGTGAGAAGCCATAACAGTTCAAAAGGGCTTAGAGATAAGCTCTAAATTGCTCAATCCTGTTTGAGTGGAGTTCGCCTCCAAATGTGATTAACACGGTTACATTCGTCGACAAGGATGGGACTCGATATTTGTTTGGTTGCTGGGTCATTATCGAAAAATAACTAGCTCTACAAGTTTACAGAGGTAAAGAAGCAGAGGGGGGAATAAACAAAACGATGTAACGTGAAGAAGAAGAAAAAAAAACCACCTCGGTTTCCCGTTCTGTCTCAAGCATCAAATACCTAACCCACTTACACAACAATGATATCTGCGGATGGTGGATCCCTCTACGGCCCTTCCATTTACTCTTGAACTATCGATCGATCGAGAGAGAGAGACAGAGCGAGACAGAGCGAGAGAGACAGAGAGAGTGAGAGAGAGAGAGAGTGAGAGAGAGAGGGGAGAGACAGAGCGAGAGAGAGAGAGAGAGGAGAGAGAGAGGAGAGAGAGAGAGAGAGAGAGAGAGAGAGAGAGAGAGAGAGAGAGAGAGAGAGAGAGAGAGAACAGTCATGTTTGTTATGTCGTTACCACCACCAATGCAAATACTTTTTTTGTACGCTTGTTTTCTTTTGTCTGATATTTTGTCTGTTAATCATTTCGAACACAATTTTCTTGATCTTTGTGTAAAAATGTGTGTATCAGTATGGAACATGTTCAGTTCTTACAGTAGTTGATAGTGGGGGGGGGGGGGCGGGGGGGATCCTATCTTATTCTGCGTACTTTTATTGTGGGACGGCGGGGGGAGGGGAGGGGGGGGAGGGATGTATGTTACCAGTGCGGGAACAGGGGTTGGAGAGGGGGGAGTGGTGGGGGGGTCCTAGGGGTTCCGATAGCTCTTAGAGTTTCATAGTTCTCACCATGTCTGTATAGTGTATGTATTAGTTACTGTGATACCAAATTGTCTTACCCATGTATGTATGATGCTATGCGCCAGTGATGTATGAAAGCTATTTATTTTTGTTTTTATCACACAGCAAGCTGCTTTCCTCGTGTATTTTTTATGTTCATTCATGTATTGTACACTTGGCAATAAATTATCTATCTATCTATCTATCTAATAAAAACAAAGTTTCTCCACTTAATTTCCTCATTGCGGGCAGCTCCTCTTTTTGGCAAAAAGTAGGACGAAAATCAAAACAAAGAGTGCAGCAGATGACCTCGAAGGATATAATCACAGTGTCGAAACATACCCCAAACACAGCCGTTTCAAATTTGAATAACAAAGCGCTCAAACACTAATTTGAAAGTAATCATGGTGTATAGTGACAAGATGACAACCACCAACCGGAACTGTATGGCACTTGGGGCCGATTACAGACAGCTGTTTGGTCTATGATATCCCTTTAAACACACTGTATAATAATTGACCATGCATATATACACCACACCGACATGGAACGGCAGGGAACCTGTACATGTGGAGTTTCAATTTATTGGAGACGAACAAAGTACGAACCATAATTATGTGTCTTACTGCATGCCGGACTTTGTACGAGTCTGACGTCATTGAACGGTCTTTCCACTTACGTCATGGAACGGTCTTTCCGCTAAAAAAAATACAGCGAATAAACCAAAAAGATCAACCAACAAAAAATGAAGACAAATAGAAGTACATACGATGAGTAGCACTCGGGAAGAACTTACTTACCTCTACTGAAGGAGCTGTGAAGCTGAGCCTGTCTGGTTTTTGCCAAGTATTTTCTCAGGTGGTGACAGATAAGGAGATGGTGGAGGTGGTGGTTGTGGAGGTGGTGGTTGTGGAGGCTGTGTTGGTAACTGCTATTTCCAAGGATACTGATGGAGGTCAGATCTACCTCTGACCTTTCACCTTTCCACTGAAACCACACCTTTAAATGTGTCTTCTCTTTAAGTGTGTTCCGATTATACTTCTTTGAATAGAGTGTTTTGTCACTGTTGCACCTTTTTCACACGCTCTCACTATTTCTCTCTTCTGCAGACTTGTTTGTTTCTTTCCCAATGGCTCTTATGAAAGATCAACACCTGTGTTATGTTTAGCTTTTCTCTTCGTTCACTGATGTTTTTGTAATGGATGTTTTTGTTATGTTTTTGAAGTTGTTGTGTTTTCTTATGACAATTAAGTTAAGGGAATTGCTGTTTGCTTTTGAAACACAGTTGTTGTTCTTTTCTGTATCAATCACTTCTTTTCTCTGTCCTTATTTTTTCCCTCCTATTATTTTTGATCTAAATTTGTTGTATTAGTCTCTTCTAGGTCTACTAACCTTTCATTCAATTATTTCTTTGTCTCTTTTAAGCCAACACACAACAACAACAAACGCTTCTAAAACCTTCACTTCTTTCTCAGTTCAAACAAACCTTCTCGACCTTTTATATCTGACACGAGAACGGGCCGAGACTTGTAGGGAAAAAAGACTTCAATTTTCCCCTTCTCTGCCCTTTAATGTTCAGTTCACCGAGAACGACCTTCTCACCCTTGTCTGTCTGACACGAGAACCTATAGCCTTGTCGGTGGTGTGTGTTTTTAGCAGCGTCGACGTCGACAACTTGGCACTGAAGTCTTTTGCCGGAAAGAAATGAGTCGGCTTCCAGTCTGGCTTTTTTCAAATCCTTGGGGAATTGAACATGTAGTTCCTTCCCCCTTTTTTCTACACCTGGTAATCGTTTAATCAGGCTGAGACTAAGACGTGGAGAGTCGAGGGTGAAGGTAATTGCTGTTTCGGTGTCTGTTGAAAGGACTATTTCTGTTAACTTTCTTTGTCTTTCTATTTGTGTGTGTGCGGGTAGTTTCGTTCTTTTCTGTCTTTGGGGAAAAAGGTTTCAGACTTCCTTTTTTTTCCTTTTTTTTTTTTTTTTTTTTTTTAAAGATGTTTTGTATATTTCCTTTAGTTTTTACAGATGTTTAGTCTTTTTCGAGTAGTTTCTTGTACCTTTTCGGTTTCTTTGTACTCTTTGTAAGTTGGAATGTATTTTTGAATCCCCTGCTCCGTTTGTCAAAGACAATGGATGGTTTTGCAGCGAGGTTGATGTTGTCTCCGAATGCCTGCACATCCAATGCTCCTCACTGTCGCTTTCTCTGGAGCTGTTTCAGTCTCCTTTTCTCCCTTCTTTGGCCTGTTGGAACAAACACAATTAATGATACAATTGTTTTTAAATCATGTGTAAGTAATGCAAACAAAATTAACAATCTTCCTCTGTCTGTCTTCCTTGTTTGCCCTATCAAAAACAAACATGGTGAGTGTTATGAGTTTTTGGATCAACACAATCCAAGTTCCTCTCTCTCTTTCTATCACTGACTCTCTGTCTCTATCTGTTTCTCTCAGTTCGGTTTTCTCTCTCTCTGTCTTCTCAATCTCTGTCTGTCTGAATATCTGTCTGTCTGTCTGTCTGTCTGTCTATCATTCTGTCTGTCTCTCTGTCTCTGTCTCTCCTCTCTCTGTCTCTCTGTCTCTGTCTCTGTCTCTCTCTCTCTCTCTCACTCTCTCTCTCTCTCTCAATCTCCCTCTCTCACCCCCCATCCTATCCGCCTTCCACACAAGAAGTGCAGGTTGATTTCCCTCTAGACTCCGAGGTGAAAAAAATCGCTTTCGGGAGGGGAAATAGGGGGACAGACTAACCACACTGGCGAAGACACATTAAAAGTAAGCAGACTCCACCGTACATGGTACTGTTCTCATTCCAAGCTACCCCCATAATTAAATTTGCTCCACACCTCACGATCGGCTTTGGTCACAACGTGTCTCTTTGCTATCCCCTTGGCTGTTTTTGAACCTCAGACTAGACCGACGCCGTCAAAAATTGAATTGTCCTTGGCACTCAGATCGCTGAGTTTGCGGTGTCCGCTATCTTCACGTGACTCCATCAAACCGCGGTGGCCATTTTCCTCCCAATGCTTTTTTAAGGTCACCAAGGTGTAAGCTGTGACGTGCTATATGTGTGTATCACGTGGGACAACGATTTGCATGCCTAAGTCAAAGAAAGAAATACAATGAACGATCCGCAAACGAACACACGCATACAAGCACGCACGCGCGCGCGCACACTCACAATCAGACACACACACACACACACACACACACACACACACACACACACACACACACACACACGTGACACACACACATACACACACACTGTCCAGAAAGTAAAATAACTGATTTACAACTCTTTGTCTTTGGGATTATTTTGGACAAAGAATGTAGCCTTTTGACACCTTTTATGAAACCACGCCAGACCGACCCTTTGTTTACCGCTCACTATATCTAGCTCAATATCAAAGATTATGAATTCATAAAATCAGTTTAGTGAACACGATGCCAGCCAGTGTAATTGTACATCTACATTCACAACTCTTGGTACGCAGCGAAAGGACACCAGCTGATCTGTAAAAACATTACTGTATTCAAAAGTCAGCATTTATTCTAGAACTCATCCTCGACAGAGCGACAGACAGACACCCAGATACACAGACAGTCAGACAGAAAGATAGAAATATACAGAAACAGAGAGAGTGGGGAGACAAACATAATAACAGAGACTGAGTTCGGCATTATGTGTCGTTTTTCACAATGGCACAAACATTTTACCAGCCATGTTGAAAATCAATACTTTTTGATTCGGGAAAGTTAGTTTTAACGCCTGGCATCTGTCGCTTTGTGTTACAAAGGCGATGTGCACGTACGACCAGGCGGACAGATCGACGCGAGATAGCTACCTTTATTGCGTTTTTGTGGGTCACATGACGACACAAACAAACATTGATCAAACATGCACCTTTTATCAATTGATATTGCGCAGGAAGTCGTCATAGCCCCCTTAATATCGCACAGGAAGTGAGTCATCAGTTACGGCCGCCATCTTTAGACAGTCATTTCACAAACAATGGAGCTATATATTTCCTCTAAAGACAACTTGGGTAAAAGTTGCGCAATAAAAACACATAAGAAAAGGCAAATGGCAAGGCAAAAAGTTCAATCGTGTCAAGTCCTCACATATTCAGTATTGTGTCCTAGATATTCCGTCTGAAGTCTTACCGACGGGGGTTGCATAAAACAGCTAAACAACAACCACAAAGCAAGAGACGCAACGCTAGACAGCAGCATACACCCAATCTGAACGGGATGACTTTGAAAGCAATTCGCAGAGAATTCCAAACTCTAGCGAGATGAAAGTAAAGTGTCTGCAGACACAATGGTTCACACTGCAACAACCCTGACCTGACGATGAGAGACAGAGACACTCAGACAGTGGGAGGAAGAGTTGAATGAAATTTAATGCATAATTCCTACCTTGATCTTTGCGACTCACGCATGGTTACACTATCGCAAATCTTTGAGCCGGAATAGATTTGTGACTCATTGAATGCGATGAACAAAAATTCCTTCGAGCTGTGATCAGATCAATTTCTAATCCATAGATGTCCATTGTTCAAGCGAAACGACCATCCGAGTTTTCGAGTAGAAATTTAAGAACGCGTCATGCTCTAATTTCATATTATTTCTTTTTACTCGACATTGCAACTGATAAATGTAGATTGTACAGCCACATCTAACAATAACAAATAGTACCGCTCGATTGATGCGCATAATTGTTTGTTCTGGATTTAAAAGACAGTTGCCGCTTTCTTGTAATGTAAGATCATGACTTTACATTTTCTATTCCAGACAAGCAACGAAATCGCACAGACATACAAAACTGTATGTGTACACAGTCAATCAACCAATCGATCAATCAATCAGTTAATCAACCAATCAATATTGCACGACTTCAACACGAACTTGCCTCATATAAAGTTTATATTCCCGTATATCTAACAGTTGCCATTTTGGTTCACTGAAGAAATTGCACACCTGCATGTTAAAGGATGACAATCCAATTTTGATTCCAGACATGTCGCCTTGCATCGCAATACACACCTGCAACTTTGCTTTAAAAAAAACTGAAGTAAAACTGGACACACATAAAACACGCTCTTCTGCAATTGCACAGCTCAAATTCAGTTCCCGTTTTATAACACTGAGACAGTAGTATATTCTAGCATATCAAAATAATCATGACAGCTCACCTTTAATTCAAGACAAACAACCGTTTGACTGGCCGGATGCACACCAGATATTTCGCAACATAAAAATGCAAATGCACGAAAATCAACACGAGCTGAAATCATATATCACAATACAGCTAATTCGTTTGCAACACAGAGACACTTTTACCACAGCTTCTAAAATCATGACATTCATTACGACTTCGATTTCAGGCTGACAGGTAGGCCTGCTGGTACCTGCATTCACACCTGTGGCTGAGAAACGCCGATAGCGGTGTCCCTTTGTCCGGTCGATAATCGCGCACTGTCAGGACTCACCTCCCTGCCTTCACTCATCGGTGTCTTGAGACTTATAACAATGAGATATTTATATGGCGCAAATCCTGATACAGTTCTAAGCGCCTCACAAAAACATACATGAATAAATTCTTCTGTACACAATTCAAAATCAAATAATAATAATAAACATCGAAAGAAACTAATTCATTTTACAAATTTGTCAATGCACATTCATGAATTTTAAAATACAAAGCACACAAGTAAAAATAGTGATTGTACATGAATAGCTCAGCCACTATCGCTGACTTGCTGTAGATCATTTGAGGTATCTTGGTACTTGTTTTTTCGAATTTGGGTTTTGTTCAGAAGCATGTAATTTTTGATAAAAAAAACGCTCGCGCTGGACCCGAGTACTCTTCAGACTGGCTCGCTCAATAAATATAAATGTTTGGAATGTCAGAAATGCAGATCTATCTCTGGCCGATTCATAGATTCAACCTACAAACTGCGACCTCATCTGTGATCAGATGGCCAAGCAATGCGTGAAATCTTTTATTCTAAAGCCTTATGGCTCGTTTCGACAAGCATTAAACGGATGAAATTAACCACATCATGCACCTGCAGTTTATTCTTCAGAAAAATGCACACAAAAATTGGGTTGGGTTCGGTGATTTGTACATAAACGTCTTCCTCGCGATAGATTCGCTTATTATTTTGTCTTATGAAGCCGTCATCAACACGAACACAATGATTGCAGAAGCAAACTCTGTACCTACACGACCGAGACACAAGACTGATTATTTCACAGCTGCAATGTTAATAGAGAACAAAGACGTTTTGGGTAAGCTTACTCACGTCAGGTCTTCACTGACAAGCTAGGAACAGACGGAAAATTTCGAACAAAAGTAAATGACGTCAAAGTCTCTTTCGCTTTGCGTGTAACTTTGTCATGACGTATTTTTGTGTGACGCGTTCGGCTGTTCTATCAGGTCAATGGCTGCGTGTTGCCCCGCCGGTGTGAACTCCTCCTACGGCCAAGTCGTTTTTGTGGTTTATTTCGCATTTAGGTCCCAGGTAACATTATGAAGTTTTAATACGATCAATCGGACCTATTATCAAGTTAGTGTATCAACTTTTGAACGAACTGCGCCCAGTAGTTTCCCAGCAATAAGCTGTTAAGTGGAGAAAGACACACAGACACACAATTAAAGTCTGCTGAGCCCTTGTATACTCGGGGATAAATAGCCTTTTAGTAAGCGGACCATTACCCTTTTTCAAATAATTGTTCGTGAAGGCATATTAATTGTGTTGCGAACCCTTCCCTCGACCAAGCCTCACGCACTACTGAGTAACCAGGTAACCATGCAGGTGACATTCATCGGACACCTGTCGTTTGCACTGTGAAATATGCGTTGAAATCAAATTTAGTGTTGAAAAAAAGTAATATAGCTGGCTCTGAGGCCTAGCTGACGAGTGTAACTCTGCTGTGTGTTAGTAGTTATTATTAAGAAATAATTAGCAACCGATCTCCAAAACCGATCTCTTGTCCCATGTAAAAGGGTGGCCGAGTGGTGGTAAAGGGTGGCCGAGTGGTAAAGTGCACTTGCCTCGGAAGCGAGAGGTTGCGAGTTCGACCCTGGGTCGGGGCGAAAGCAATTTTCTTCCCCCTTTCCTCCTAAAAGGAGATATAAAGCTAGATTAAGAGGATGGATGATTTCGTCCACACTATTTTTCGCTTCTCTGGGTCCAAAAAAACGAAATTGATTTTGTCTTCCTGAAAAAGTCAACTACACATTTAGAGGACTGATTCTCTCGTTTGTTTGTTTGTTTGTTTGCTTAACGCCCAGCCGACCGCGAAGGGCCATATCAGGGCGGTATTCTCTCGTTACTGCCAGCTATTTCTCGCCTCTTCAATATTGACTTTAAGTCAAAGAGCGAACAAGGATTCTGTAGTCCTTCCCATCTCATTGCATGCTTTCAGTATTGATTCGTATCGTGGGATACGGGGAACAAACTCGTTGTCTTCCTTCTTTTTTCTTCTTCTAAATTCTGGCGACTGACGGTTTTAATCAGGGAACAAAATATGGATTTTGGCTTTAAATATTGATTGTAAGTCTTAAATGTGATACACAGGAGAGACCTCGCTCGTCTTCCTTGATCTTGGATTCTGGTATTGCATTTTATTCTTTGCTGTAGGTTGAATTGCGTTTTTCGTCTATTTTGGATTTCATGATTGTATTGAACTTAATTCATGGCATACAAGGAAATCTGCCCTTTTCTTTTTCATCTGCCCTTTCGTTCCTCCCACCTGTTTTAACGGCTGTTGATAGGAAAAGTGTGTTTTGTCGTGTGATCGCTCACCTTTGCTAAATGCTGCCAGCTGCCTTGAGACTGGTTCCACACAACTCTCACTAACTCTTGTTACATATGTTCGTCTAGTCTTTCGGATGAGACGAAAAACCGAGATCCCACGATTGACAAAAGGGTCTTTCCTGGCAAAATTGTATAGGCATAGATAAAAAAAAAATTCCACCAAAATACCTGTGTGACTTGGAATAATAGGCCGTGAAAAGTAGGATATGCGCCGAAATGGCTGCGATCTGCTGGCCGATGTGTATGCGTGATGTATTGTGTAAAAAATTCCATCTCACACGGCATAAATAGATCCCTGCGCCTTGAGTCCGAGTCTGGAGATACGTGCGCGATATAAGACTTCATATAACATATATTAAAGAGCGTACACGTCCCTTTGTTCTTCGATGTGTTACGTACGCATAAGGCACATTGTCATCATTTTCACGAGTTTTCATTCACAAGCACCTGGCAAATAAATCTCATGTTCCCCAGGCAATAAATCCCCGGTTACCATAGTTGCAGGAAGCAGGTTATACATGGATAATCAAAAGCAAACCCAATAGAAACGCTCGGGGATTCTTCGGCTCTTTTCATTGGTGTTTCCCCAGACCTAAACAGACGACACGACACTGCTTTGCAAAGTTCCAAAAACGAACTGGCAAACTGGCAAAAGTAAACAAAAAACAAAACTACTTCATGAAAGGTCATACATTCATCAAAAACAAATGAAACCTAGCGATATGTTTTGTCTTCTTACAGAGTCATGGAGTGCGTGTATCTGTGTTTCGATACACAGACGTTCGGAGAAACACGAACGTCAAGAGTCAAGTAAAACGACCCCTGACACACACATTTTGACCCGTGCACAAGACGTTGTATCGATAAACGAATCACAAATAAGAAACAATAATAAAAGCAAAGAAAATAGCAACAAGATATGCAAACATCTAACAAAGCCGAGCAAGCAGAATGACAGGTCTAATGAAAAACAAAGAGGTACTGAGTCGGAAACAAAATCGCGATTCTTTCCTTCGCTGCACGACGCAAATCTTCTGTGACCTTTGACCAAACGTAGCTTCCACATTCGATCACTCAGCTTAATATTTACAACAAAAAGCCGAGGGGTGGAATACCGAGATGAACCTACAGAACTGTGCATCCTCAAACCTGACATATTCATCCCAACATTTAATGAACTCAAAAACACAGAAAGTTGCTTTCACACGCCAGCTCATTCTGATAATCCTCGCTCCAAGGCTATCGTTGATTGCCAGTGGTTATCAAACCGGGACTCGTGTGGTTATCAGCACGGAACCCGTGTTTCAAAGCATGGCTCCCTGGGTTGATTGTGGACTTATTTTCTCACTACCAAAATGATGACAAAAACGATGTTTGGTGGTTTGTTGACAGACCAGCTTTTTTGTCGGTCCGAGGGGGAGCATATCAGCCTTGGTCAATAAATATGAAACAAAAGACGATATGCTCCCCCTCGGACCGACAAAAAAGCTGGTCTGTAAACAACCCATCAAACATCTTATAATGTTTAACTGAATCCTTCCTCTGGGGACATTTCAACAAGTTTTCTCTCCCCCCCCCCCCCCCCCCCCCCTACCTTTCTATCTTGCTCTCGCTCTTTTCAGGGGCCAGTGGTCCTAAGGCAATATAACCATTGTCTTGTCTCCTCTTTGTCTCTCTGTCTTTGTTAGTCTGTCTGTCTATGGCTGTGTGTCTGGCTGTGTGCCTGTCTGTTTCTCTCTCCCCCCTCTCGATTTCGAAAAGTGTTGTATTAATTATGCCCAATCCCCCATCCCCTTTTGGTCATGGGCAGATTGCCTAACCAATAAACCATTTGAGTCTCTCTCTCTCTCTCTCTCTCTCTCTCTCTCTCTCTCTCTCTCTCTCTCGCGCGCTCTCTCTCTCTCTCACTCTCTCTCTCTCTCACTCTCTCTATCTCTCTCTCTCTCTCTCTCTCTCTCTCTCTCTCTCTCGTTCATGTGCGAGCTTAGTTGAATGTCATTTTCACGTTCTTTTCCCCCCAAGCTCTCTAGTTTTTATTATCACAAGGGAATTGTCGTAGTTTTATGTCTTTCTCTCCGCTTAGGCGCGCTGGGAGTATTAGTAACCAGATTGCTGTAAAAAGACGACGCAGGTTTTTATTGCTGTGGACCAGAACTAATCGGGTAAGCCGCGTGGTAAGCGAAAGTCAGAGGAAACTTGGTTAACCGACTCGCTTCTTAGTACGGCGATGTTAGTATGTCCTGACGTTTTAACTGCATTAAACGTAGGCACCTTTCTACTGTACGCTTACACAAACGGACTTGTGAACAAGGGCTATTCTTTTACTGGAACCTCTACCAAAACTCTATTATTTTTACTGGGTCTGTTTGCTGTAGCGAGTTGTTATGTATTGATTTAAAAGCCACTAGTTGCTTTGACAAATTATTTCATCACAAAAAAATCCAAACATGTATAGAGAGTAGCAAACCTCTTCATTTTTGGTATGTGTCCGAGTGGAGGGATGGTGTCTTGCTTGTCTTGTCTTGTCTTGTCTTGTCTTGTCTTGTCTTTGTTTTGCATGCGTCCAAGTGTAAGTGTGTTCTTTTTCCAATTTCAAAACCTGGACAGATCATTGGGGGCGTTTACATGATTGCATGTTTACATGCTTTTTGTACATGGAAAAGACGGTATCATTAACCAAATGTCATCATTTTAGAGGCTAGAACGAGTGTAGGAAAATATTAGATAAAATAAATCTTTTTTGATGGATGTATAATCACTTTTGTACTTTTTAGCACCCAGCCTAGAAAGAGTGTAGGAAAATATTAGATAAGATAAATCTTTTATGATGGATATATAATCACTTTTGTACTTTTTAGCACCCAGCCTAGAAAGAGTGTAGGAAAATATTAGATAAGATAAATCTTTTATGATGGATATATAATTACTTTTGTACTTTTTAACACCCAGCCCTCGCCCAAACTTAGGGATTTGTGTGTGTTAAATGAGAGAGAAAGAGAATCGTGAGGTTAGTAAGGGAGGGTGAGGGGGGGGTGTCTGTCTTGTGGTCAATCACCCCTCACGTTCACTAGTCCATCCAAGTATTGCCCCCCCCCCCTCCCCCTCTTCCCCTGTTTTATGGTAAACGCGAAAAGGAAAGTATCTTTAAGTAAGTATTAAAGAAGCTCGATCATCCTTAGCGACCAATAATTCCTCAACTCGTTGGTCTTTCGTGTTTTTATGGTTAATTCGGGAAGGAAATTACATCTATATTTAAGTCCGAGTTAAAGAGGCCAGAAACGGAGTTGGAAGGGAAGAAAATTACATCTGTATTTAAGTTAGTGTTGAAGAGGCAACACAAGTTGGAAGGGGGAGGGAGGAGAATCTGTCTTTCAAGAGCTCCTTCACTCGTTCTTCGTGTGTGCCTTTATGGTAAATTCGGGAAGGAGTTGGAAAGGAGAGGGGAGGGGGAGGAGGAGGGAGGAGAATCTGTCTTGTAGTTGATCACCCCTCGCGATCAATAGTCCATCCACTTATCGGTCCCCTATGTCTGCTTGCCTTGTTCCGCCAATTAGCTGCACTGACGTCTGACTAAACTCGTTCCCGGCTAGCTTCTCACGTCCGAGTCAGACAACTGACGGGTTTCCGGTTAACCGCACGTCCGTCACACCTTATACGTTATTTGTATTTTTGAACAAAGTATGACATTTTACACAGATCGAGACAGTCAGTGTTCATCCGAGTGCGCTGGCGGTCGAGGTGAACAATGACTGTCTCGATCTGTGTCAAATGTCATCTTTTGGGTAAAAATACAAATAACATTTATGTATCGATCGAATATATTTAAAATTTATTTTATTTGTTACGATTGAACGCACACGAACATGCACTATTTTGTAGTCTCGGCTAGCCGCCTAAATATGAATTTTTGTCGGACTCTGACGTCACATGGCTCAAAGAAGGAAAATTGTCAATCAATACATACAGTTTTAAAGGTCTTGTCTGGTTTCAAAGTGACAGGCGGACAAAAGTAAAACAAAAAAGACCATTAGATCGACGTGCTTGGGATTATTCCGTTTTGTTTATAAATTCAAAGTTTTATGAACTCAAATTTCTTGTGTTTTTATTCAAGACAGGCTTGCCGCTCCTTAAGTCCCTATCACCAATCTTAGAATAAATGACGATTTATGTTTATGAACGGTGCGCACTGTCAATAACAACAACAGGGATGTTTTTACGTGTTTTTGTTTTTTTTCAATATGATTTAAGAATGCTACTATTTCACCATTGAATCGGAAAGTTTTAACGTATTTATATTTCAGATTTGTGCATGCATGTGTGACAATGTGCACTTTTAGTGCTTACAGCCAAGTGCCCCAACAGACTTTTGCCCTTACAGCCAAGTGCCCAAACACAGCTTATTTACATCTGAGCGGCGGCCATGTTTTATTCCACCTAAAATCTATTTTTAGATTGATTGAGTTGCACGTACTGTTTCTGTAATCTAAGGCTATATATTACTTTTAGATGTCAATAATGAATGGATATAGACATTATGTTGCTGTATGTTCATGCTTAAGTACTTTTTAAGGCCCTGTTGTTCCTTAAATTGCTTTAATGTTCGATCAGCTTCGACCCAAACGTCCCACGCTATCTGCATTTTAGCGCCCAGCAGGTGACGTCTCGAATTTCCCTATTATCTCCATAATTGTAACTTTTTCGTAAATCTAACTTAGTGCACTTCATTTCTTATTCCCTTAAGATACTTTTTGAGTTAAAGTGCATTAATAAATGTTTAGATCAAGTAAATCAAAGTTTTCCTCAGTTTGACCGGTGTCTCGCCGCGTGACGTCACACGCGTCATTTTGGCGACCTGTGTTTTTTTGTCAAGTTTTTTGTCACATAACTTGTCATAAGATCCATTTTACCACAAGTATGACACATGTATGTAAAGTTCAGGAGTTCATTTTGTAATGGAGTGAATTGTATTTGGTAGAGGGAGTGTTTTATTTGAGCAATCTTTATTTTGCTGGGTTTCGATCGTTAATTGGTCATGTGTTCTGAGTAATTAATCATAATTACTTTTTGATCTGGACTTCCAAAGTTATATTTTATAACATGGTTTAAAAGTATTTTTCATGCTGGTTTTGCAGCAACAAACCGATTGCAAATGCATGCATTTTTCGTAAAGTTATCAGCTGCCAAAAGTTCTAAACAAACACAGATTTGGCTATCATGCAGTGCTAGACTGCCCTTTTGGGAATTGAGGAGAGCCGCTTCCAGTGTAGTCCGCGCGGGCAGTATAAATAGCATCCCGGTACCAGCATAAGAATTCAGTTCGTGTCTCGGCTCCACTGACAGGAGATGTAGTTCAACTTTGTAGGTTGTGGCTTGTAGCCACCGGCCTCGGTCGGGTTGGCGAAGAGGAGGAGGGAAGATCGAGAGACACAGAAATAAAGTTTGTCATGCCAGTATACTGCTGTTGTTGTCACAATGTCATCTGTTGTGTCCGAGAGATTGAGTCCAGAGTGAGTCCGTAACACATCAAGAGAAGAGAAACAAAACGAGAGTTTCCGAACCTCTACACATGATAGGAATACATTATAGTTTATATATATCTTTTTTTTTAAAGAGACGATAACTGCTCCGAAGGGTACTCTGAATACAAATTGCAGGGCTGTTTGTATTTCGTGCGGATCTGAAAAGAGTCTTTTCTTTTCATGACACAATGGGCGTTTTTGAATGCTAGCACTACTTTAAATAAGGCGTTCAGGCTTAAGCATCCCCCCACACACACACACACATACAAACACACACAGACACTCACACACATACTCACACACACACACACACACACACACACACACATACTCAGACTCTCTCTCTCTTAGTTTGACAGTGAGTAACCAACAATTTTACCTTGGCCTAGTTAAGAACAACACAAAATAAACCACACACAGAAAAAGCCAAACCTAACATACTATTTTGACCTTGACCTGGTAGCCAAAACAAAGAAAAGATCAAATCAATCATACTTATTTAGCCTTGACCCAATAATAAACAGTAAATAAGGCAGAGTTCACGTGCGAAATAAGAGTTGTAGCAATATTAGTCTCCCTATGTTCCTGTCCACATCTACAGGGTTTTCACCCTTTCTCCCTTGAACAGACGGACAAAAAAAATTTCCATCAGCAAAACAATCATGCACGCTGAAATTGCTTTGCGCCAGACGTCTGAATACAGAAAACTCCATACATCAAGTTGCACGGAAAGACAAGGGACAGAAAAAATGCAAAGACAATTTTTTTCTCTTCTTTTATTTTTTTCTGAAGAGGACACTGACTGATGTCAAAGCTCGTATGGTAAGAGCTCATGTGAAAGATGCAGCAGTACAAATATACAACTTCACAGAACATGCAATGGATGGTTGAATAATGCAAAAGTAATATCATGGCCGCATGTAGGAATAACGTCATATTGAAATGTTGGCCCTCTCTCCTTTTTGTTAATGTGAATATTATACTGATAGACATCGGAAGATTGAAAGAATTTTTGGGATGAATAAAACCGAAAGGAAAAATAATGCCGGAACTTTCGAACGAGGGTATGAAGTCACATTAAGAATTTCATATATTTTTCCTTTTGTTTCTGGTTAGACTACGAACAGCCTTCGGAACACTTTTCATGGCTGTGGATGAAAATAGACAAGGGGGGGGGGGGGGAACCATGACCGAAAGATGGTATGAAGTCACGTCCAGATTTTGATATCCTTTTCTTCCTGCTTTCCTGAGCAGTACTGATAGACCTCGGCAGATCCAGACGACCTTTTAGAACTCAGAATGAAAAAAATACCATGTCTGAATTAGGATATACATTAAGCCACATGGAGAATTTCATATCCTATTTCCTATTTCTTTTTTGAGCATTACTGATAGACCTTGGAAAATGGAGACGACTTGTCAGAAACCGTGATGGGTGGAACACGACGAGAAAATACCACCATGTCCGCATGGGAGTCATGAGCCCGGCCACATCGAGGGTTAAAGGGTTTCTGCTCCGTATTTGTGTAAGCTAATAGACAGATCTCCATGTGGCATTGACGCACTCGAGAGAAAGAAAAGGTTGCATGAGAGATTCTTCTGAGGGAAAGAGTGCAAAAAAGGATGCAGGGAGGACGGGAAAAAAAGAGGGAGGGGAGGGGTGGGAGGGCGGAAGGAGGGGGGGGGGTACGAAGGCAAATAGTAGCAAAAAGCAGGGGGAAGAAGGTGAACGGCTAGCACCTCGTACGGCGGTTGAATGGAGTGAATGGATGAGAAGATGGATGGATGGATGGATGGGTGGGTGGATGAATGGATGAGAAGATGGATGGATGGATGGATGGGTGGATGGGTGGATGGATGGATGGATAGGATGGATGGATGGATGGATGGATGGATGGATAAATGGATTGATGGATTGGTGGAAGATGGAAGGACACAATGATGGATGCATCCTTTGTTGCTTCAAGCCTAAATTAGCTACCACTCACTATAAGCAACCAACTCTGTATGTAAAACAAAAACAAACGAACAAACACAAACAGAGGAACAAAGAATTAAACGAACACTATATTATATACAGCAAATAAATAATTGTCAATAAAGGGGCGCAAGGCAAAATACTGAAAGGCGCGTCAGGAAGACGTGAAGGAAAACATGAAATACAAACAAGTCGCGTAAGGCGAAATAACAACATTTAGTCAAGCTGTCGAACTCACAGAACGAAACTGAACGCACTGCTTTTTTCACCAAGACCACATACTCGTAGTTTCGTCAGTCCACCACTCGTGGCAAAGGCAGTGAAATCGACAAGCCATGCAGAATAGTGCGGTAGTGGTCGCGCTGAGCAGGATAACACGCTTTTCTGTATTCTATGTCTATTCTTTTTAGCTTACTGAGTTTGTTTTTAATCCAAACATATCATATCTATACGTTTTTGGAATCAGGGACCGACAAGGAATAAGATGAAATTGTTTTTAAATCGATTTCGGAAAATTAATTTTAATCATAATTTTCATATTTTTAATTTTCAGAGCTTGTTTGTAATCCAAATATAACATATGCATATGTTTTTGGAATCAGAAAATGACGAAAAATAAGATGAAACTATTTTTGGATTGTTTAATTAAAAAATAATTTTAATCACAAGTTTCCGATTTTTAATGACCAAACTCATTTATTAGTTTTTAAGCCACCAAGCTGAAATGCAATACCAAAGTCCCGCCTTCGTCGAAGATTGCTTTGCCAACATTTCAATCCATTTGATTGAAAAATGAGGGTGTGACAGTGCCACCTCAACTTTTACAAAAAGCCGGATATGACGTCATCAAAGGTATTTATCGAAAAAAAGAAAAAAAGGTCCGGGGATATCATTTCCAGGAACTCTCATGTAAAATTTCATAAAGCTCGGTCCAGTAGTTTGGTCTGAATCGCTCTACACACACACACATACACACACACACACACACACACACACACACACACACACACACACACACACACACACACACACACACACACACACACACACACACACACACACATACACCACAACCCTCGTCTCGATTCCCCCCTCTATGTTAAAACATTTAGTCAAAACTTGACTAAATGTAAAAATGGAGGAGGAGGAGAACATATAACTACTAGATTGGTAAAAACCGACGGGATAGAAATGTAAGAAAGGAAGATGGACATGTTGGACAAAAAAGTTGAACAAAAATGAAGCGACAAAAATGAAAAGTTAGTACGGGAAGAACTTCGAAGGGTTCAAATTAATAAAAGGACGCAAACAGAACATAAAGGAAGAGATGAAGCAGGAGTAGGGACACACACACACACACACACACACACACACACACACACGCACACACACACGCACATACGCACGCACACTCAAACACACGCACACACACACACACACACGCACACACACCCCGCACGCACGTACACACACACACACACACACACACACACACACACACACTCACACACACACACATACAACCTACTTGCACGCAGATGCAGTAAGAGGACAATTTCATATAGATTTAGTGAGATGAAAACTGAGCGATCACCTTTTGAAGTCTCGATCGACCTCCCTTTGCGCTAATAAAAACTGGCTTTATGCCCCAGCCTTATGTATAAGCCTCGTAGCTCCCGAAGTGAAAATTAAATGTGAAAAGATGAGCTTCCAGACGTCACATTATTTCAAACTGCCTTTTAAGAAGATGACTAGACGGGCTTGTGACAATGAATCAAGAACGTTTTGTTAAAAGGAGATTGTTTTTCAGTATTTCATGCTTTGTCCTTCATGGTCTTATTACTAGTCATAAAATTGAACTGATTTTGATCAGGTTCGAGCATTTGTATTGTTATGCAGATGTCCATAGGTGTATGAATGGTGGTAGTTAAACAGATTTGCTCATGTGAAAGTAAAGTATTATCTTTAACAACTGCCGTGTCTTGCAATTTCAACCACGAAAGGGTCATCTCGGAGGGAATTGGGTTGCGTTGGGTTAATCAGGTATCTGACATTATGTCGATTTATTGTTGTTTATCGCAATTAACCTACATATAAACCAATGGTCGTAAAACTCCCACCCCCAACCCAACCCTCCCGGTCACGAAAACGAAGCTGCAATTTATTTCATATTTGACTTACCCCCCACCCACCCACTCACCCACCTCCCCTCCTCTTCCTGTGGAAGTTTCTAGGTCACTGGACCACGGGACATTGGGTCTGCATCTCGATAAGCAACAGGACCGACCCCAGCACCAATCATTCTGCCCTACAACTCATCCGGGTCCCTCGACAAGAGACTTAGTATGAGGTTTGCGCTGGGACCAATCAACGACAGCTCGTGATGAAACCGGTTTTGTCAATCGTCCTGGAGGTCTCGGCGCTAGTAACCCTATTTTCCCTTTCCGACGAGTTGTCTTCCTTTACAACCTTTACGACCGGTTGCCTCCCTTCACAGCCAAATATGGATCTCCTGTCCAACAGTCGGGCAAGTGCTTGATGGGGCAGGAAAGTGTGGCTACGCATACCATTCATCTTCCTGCTAAAAGTGCACTTTTTTTTACTGACACTGGCGTATTTTATGCTGCGGCTAGTTTGGATGGTTCGTGTTCTGTTTCTCCCGAGTGCTGTCTGGCTTGGTTTGTTCGGTTTGCCCCAGGGGTTGATCTTTTGGGTGATGGGGTATCTGTGTTTATATCATTGTCTTGAAATGTATAAGAGGTGTGTGCATGTGCCTAAGTAGTGGTAAATGTTATTTAATCTTCTTTCCTTTTTTAAATCACTATACCCAGATAAAGAGACTGACATGTCGCACAAAAAGAGTTTAAAAATAATTCAACCCCTGCAACCCACCTACATTAAAAAAAAAAGACAAAAAGAAAGAAAGCCATCTGCTAAAACAAGGCGTAGCGGGACATTTTATGACCTCTACGACCAGACTAAATGTATCATCTTCGTTGCTTTACGTCATTGAGCATCTCTCAAAGGGAGTGTTGGATGACTCGCCTTTCGCGGTCATTTCTACTTGTAAACGGCATCCCTGCGCACGGATAGAGAATTCACTTTTTGAAAATAAATTGTTCGCTCTCGTTTCGTGTTGTGTTTCAATTTCTTTCTTAACAATGGGGTTTTAATTTCTCCTAAACGGTTCTTTTTATTTAATAAAATGTTTAGCTCCGTTTTGGCTTACCTGTTGAGTTTCTGCTTTGTATGGGAGTGTTTCATTTTCATGTTCGTCCCCAAGCTCTCCGCTTTCCCCTTCCAAATTTAAACGATAAAAACAAAGATATAAAACAAACCACCTTCTACCACTTGAGAAAAATGATACACACTCTTCGACCTGTCTAAAATAAAGGTGTATCATCTCCTTTGCCTTACGCCATGAAAAATTCCCAAGAAAAACGTGGTTAACACCCACTGTTTCTCAGTCTTTTTTCTGATAATATTGCTTCTATTTGTAGACTCTAGCCCGCGCCCATATAGAGCATCAAAGGGTTAAAATGAATGTTCCGTTCAGCTAAAGGTTTCGTTTTGTGTTTCCATTTTTGGCTGAACGCTACATGAAGTTTCTCTTAAACTGTTCTCTCTACGCCTACGCTTTGACTTACCTATTATGTTTTTGATTTGTATACGCGTGTTTCATGTTCGCTTCCAGAGTTACCACTCCCCTCTCCAAATCATAAAGATAAAAACAAAGACGTAAACAAACAAAAAACACATATAACTGTTTTGCTTCACGCCGCGGAATATCTAAGGGGTAGTGTATTTACACCTCCCGGTATAGGGGTGTGTATAGGATTCGGTCGATGTGTTTGTTTGTTTGTTTGTGTTCGCATATAGATCTCAAGAATGAACGGACCGATCGTCACCAAACTTGGTGAACAGGTTCTATACATTCCTGAGACGGTCCTTACAAAAATTGGGACCAGTCAAACACACGGTTAAGGAGTTATTGGTGGATTAAGATTCTACAAGGACTTATAGAGGGACATATTAATGGTCAAAGGGAAATAACCTTCTCAGTTGGTGGCAGTGAGAATGGTAAGGACGGGGGTGTTTTTCCTACCTCGGAGGAATTTCTTGTTTGTTTCTGCTTTTAATGGGTGTTTTATTGTTTTACTGATTTTCGCGCCTGACTCGGCTTCCGCTCCTCCATTCAAATCACACACACACACACACGCACACACACACACACACACACACACACACACACACACACACACACACACACACACACACACACACACACACACACACACACACACACACACACAAACACACACAAACGCGCAGAAAATACAAAGACATAAGCAATTAAAAAACACTTACTCTTAGTCGAGGGATTTGTAATAACATCTGTTCCCCCGCTTCCCCAACTAGAAAGGGGTGAGTATTTAGCAAATACCCCAAGCAGCTAGGAAATATTATACACTTTTTACACTGTTTTGCCAAAATATGACATTTAACAGATCGAGGCAGGTATTATTCTACCAGATCGCGCTAAATGCAAATAACATTTACGCATCGATCAAATATGCGATATTGGCCAGCTGCCTACATATGACGTCACATGGATCAAAGAAGGGAAATATAATGTTACATCGACAAATTAACTCACAATGAAATGCTTGCCTTTTTCATAATTCACAAACTACCACAAAACAATTTAAATCCACTGAGATTCGGTTTTGTATAACCTCTAAATACGACCAGACTACGATACATAGGTTTAAGTTAACTGAGAAAAGAAAGAGCTTGCCTCGCTCCCGCAAAGCCATAATTATGTTGAAGGGACGTTAAAAACAACCAACCAACCAATATAAACTTGGCCAAAAAATTATTGCAACAAATTTCCAACCCAAATTAAACCATTAATCCCCGTGTCATTTATAATAATAAGAAGAAGAACATTTATATAGCGCTAAATCAAAAACTTTCGTTAAAAAGGCTTGCTCTAAGCGCTTGACGTCTAAACTAAAACGTCATTCACACTCTTTACAATGATGTACAAGAACTTCATGTCACACTCTTTCATTTCATTAAAACCTTATGTGCCAGTTAAGGCCGTTCACGTAACCTTCAAGATCACTTTTTGGATTAAATATTTCTTTTACAGGAATCACGTGGCCGTCGCTCAAGTAAGGGTACCCTCCAAAATCGACCAGACAAAAACGGAAGGGCCGAATGAAAAATCGACAAAAAATCACAATAGGCAAAACTTTGCAACCTTGACATTTGAGAAGAAAGTCAC
This sequence comes from Littorina saxatilis, assembly GCF_037325665.1. Taxonomy (NCBI): domain Eukaryota; kingdom Metazoa; phylum Mollusca; class Gastropoda; order Littorinimorpha; family Littorinidae; genus Littorina; species Littorina saxatilis. The sequence continues at coordinate 22,990,643 of NC_090249.1, forward strand.
CCAAAGATGTAACATATACATCGTTTGCCATGAACGATATCTGAGAAGGATTGGTAAACGCTCCCTCTTTTCCAGTCGTTTTTTTTTATTGGATGATATTGTTTCTATTTATAGAGGATCACCCCCCCCCCCTTCCACACACACACACACACTATTGAAAATGAATTCTCCGATCACGTTTCGCTTTTGCCTGTACTTCTATTTGTAGACTCAAACCTGGACAAAGTAAGGGAATCCTCAATGATCACCTTTTTGTTTGCCCTTTTTATATTTAGTCAAATGTGGGTATACTATGTGTAGAGCGATTCCGAAATAAACTACTGGACTGATCCTCGTGAATCTTTACATACACATTCTTCCAGATGATGCCCCAACAGGTTTTATCAATTGTTTTACTTAGATTTGATTACGTCATATCCGGTTATTAGTGAAAGTTGAAGCGGCACCGTGACAGCCTCATTCTTCAACCAAACTGATTGACATTTTTGTCAAGAAATCTTTGACTAATTTCGAACTATGGGATTGCATTTAAGCCCAATACTTTGAAGCTGAAACATTATTTAATTAATTTGTTCGCTAAATGTGTTATTCAAATACAATTTTCACTAACAGATTTAAAAGTGATTGCATAGTATTTCTTCTCTATTCCTGAAATTGAACAAATATAGGTATGTCATATTTACTCTGAAACAGTATTCAGAATTTAACAATATAGTTGTATGCAAAATACGTACTACGTTCGCATGCTAAGCCGAGACGAGCGCAATACGTCTCGATCTGCGCGTTTGGGCTAGCCAAGCCTTACTACATTTAGTCTCGGTGATGACTGGTTTTTCGGTGTTGTGTTAGTTTCAAGCGGACAGATTGACAAAATGCTTTGTTATCGCTTCACGCGACTTTTTTCTTTTGTGTTTCCACTTATCTGTACGTGCCTCTGTGTGTTTCTGTGTCTTTGTGCATGAGTATGTGTGAGTATCTATGCCTCTTCTAGCGTGCGTTCATGCGTGTCTGTCTGTCTGTCTGCCCGCGCTTACTATGAGAGTTTACCGACGCAAGGCCCGGCTAATATTACACCCAACCGGCCCCTCTCTGTTTCTCCCTGGCACTAATTTCTCCTTCCCCCAAAACTCTTTGATGGATGGCTGTCATAACGGCTCTCCATCCGGTAACCAACAGTCCAATTCCCTCTTGCAAGAACCCACGATCCTCCCTCCTATTACTTCTGTTTGCACACAGCCTCCCCTCTTCCTCCGCTAGGCGGCGCGGTCGTTAAAGTATCCCATGAGGCCTCTCGTCACGTGACATTCGCCATGTTGGTGACAAGAGAGGACACGCGAGGAGACGCCAGCTCTCTTCTCTGTCTGACCTCTCGTCTCCCCTTAGAGGACGTTCTGGTGACAGCTCGTGTGATTTGTGTTGGTCTGCCTGCATGTCCGTTTGTCTTGTCGTCCTGCCTGCCTGTCTTGTCTCCCTGCCTGTCTTGCCTCCCTGTTGCCTACCTGTCTCGCCTGCCTTTCTTGCCTTCCTGCCTGCCTGTTTTGTCTGTTGTGTCTGCCTTGCATGCCTGTCTTCCTTCCTGTCTTGTCCGCCTGCCTATCTTGCCTGCATGTCTGTCTTGCATTCGTGTGTGTCTTGACTTCCTATTTGTCTTGTCAGCCACCATGTCTTGTCTGCCTATCTGTCTTGTCTGGCTCTCTGTCTTGTCTTCCTGTCTGTCTTGTAAGCCACCTCGTCTTGCCTGCCACCCTGTCTTGTCACACACACACACACCGTGCACACACACACACACACACACACACACACACACACACACGCACACACACACAAGCACACACAAACACACATAGGGTTTGAAGAAAGAAACCCCCAGACGTTACAATCGTCCGACAAGGGATCATCCTGAATTATTTAACGGGGAGAAGATCGCGCTTGGCGCTGTAGTCGTCTATAAGAATAATGTCAGAGGGTATTATTTTCGCAGACACTGGATATCCTGCTGTTCAACAGAAGATTAAGTCTTTGCGCTTGTTTTTGTTATTCTCTAAAGACAAGACTCTAAAATCTGTCTCTATGTAGATCTCCTCGACAAAACACCTTCCCCTCCTTTCACAACCCATTCCCTCATAAAAAAAATACCAAGCACATGTTTAAGTAGCATTATTTGCATGAAGAACGGGCTATCTTTTTCTTCTTATGTGTGTGTGTGTGTGTGTGTGTGTGTGTGTGTGTGTGTGTGTGTGTGTGTGTGTATGTGTGTGTGTGTGTGTGTGTGTGTGTGTGTGTGTGTGTGTATTTTTTGTGTTTGTGCCGTTTTTATGTATTTCTTGCTGGAAGCACGTTGGTTTAAACACAATTTTATTCAAAATACATGACATGAAACAATTGACAAAGCACGTTGAACTGGTATCGGCGTTTGCGCAATAGAAAAGGGAATTTGTAGCAATTTGAGTGGCAGTTTATTAGCAGTATTCATTTGTCCCTAGGATAAAGCACCCATTCCTACTCAGAAGTGAACATGAAAGTAGCGTTCAAAGTACATAACTTCATACATGACTTTAATTCTTTTGCTTTAATCCATTCGGGGTCATAAAGAAGAAATTGTATTTTTGTGAATGTGTAATGTAATATCTAAGCTCTATTTTATCTTACTCCGTGCAATTTACAATTGTGTATCTATGAAGCAGGCCTAAACACAAGTTTCTGTTTTCAGCAACAGACAATTAAGTGTTTATTTGTCTTTATGTTCTTTTCTTCGATCTCTCAGGTCAACTTATGTGCAGACATACAGTTAGTTCGTTTGTACACGAAGGAGCAAGACCAAATACGCACGGAAACGATCATGTAATACACGTCAGGTGGGGGTTTGGTGGGTTATAGAAACACGCAAATAAGCCTACCCAGGTTTCTTCCCCCGAAAACGGAGTATGGCAGTGGAAAACAGCCATGCACGTAAATTCTCACTCGTGCAAAGTACTCGTGTACGTGGGATTTGCAGCCCATCAACGAAGAAGGAGAAAAAGAAGGATTTCTGCTCAACAACAACAAAAATGAATAGTATTGTATGCCTCAACGGGGATCGAATCCCGTTCGTCTACGTGAAGGGCGAGTGCTCCAACCACTATATATATACGCCAATCCGGCTGCGAGTGTATAAGACATCAAAACTTGAAATCATTTCGGGACCCGTCAAGAAGTGTTTCCACAAAAAACAAAGCTGAAACACAAGAATGGAAATTTCTGTCAGCTCCGATTTCAGGACTGAGCGCGTTCGAGTGCTAAGTATCACGAAGGCGAAACTTCCGTTGGCATCTTCTTGTATTGAACCAAACAAAACCTCTTCAGGAAAGGGAGAACGGATCTCTTTCCAGACAGTGGAATGATCGAGTGTGCAAAAATGTGAATAAGCAAGAGGGAGAAAAAGACAGAAAGACAGAAAAACAGAAAGAAAAACAGAAGGAAAGGGAACAAACTGCAAAGCGCTTCAGGATCTCTCTCTCTCTCTCTCTCTCTCTCTCTCTCTCTCTCTCTCTCTCTCTCTCTCTCTCTCTCTCTCTCTCTCTCTCTCTCTCTCTCTCTCTCTCTCTCGAGCTCTCTCTCTCTCTCTCTCTCTCTCTCTCTCGCTCTCTCTCGAGCTCTCTCTCGAGCTCTCTCTCTCTCTCGAGCTCTCTCTCTCTCTCTCTCTCTCTCTCTCGAGCTCTCTCTCTCTCTCGAGCTCTCTCTCTCTCCAATACTTGTGCCACATACTTTTTAGCATAACTTCACGAAGACTAACGTGCATTACCGAGAGACACAGAAAGACAGGAAAAAAGAGACGGAATTACACACACAAAAACAGGATGACCTACTACTTATTTATTTATTGTTTTATTTACTTTTTTATTTAATTTTTCATTTGTTTATTGATTTATTTCTACCTTTCTTTTTTTCTCGGTACCCTCTTTTCATTCTTTCCTTGTTGTTGTTGTTGTTGTTGTTGTTGTTGTTGTTGTTGTTGTTGTTGTTGTTGTTGTTGTTGTTGTTGTTGTTGCTGTTGTTGCTGTTGGTGTTGTTGTTGTTGTTGGTGGTGTTGGTGTTGGTGTTGTTGTTGTTGTTGTTGTTGGTGGTGGTGGTGGTGTTGGTGTTGGTGTTGTTGTTGTTTTGTTGCTGTTCCCCAGAGTTCCTCAGCTCCTTCTTTGTCACATCTGTCTACGGCACAAAGAGACCCCGAAAACACACAAACTGAGAGACGTTGCCCTGACAGTGACCCAATAGCCTTGTACTTGTAGTCAAGCAAAGACGTGCTGTTTGTTGAAGGTACTTGAGCTGATGCGCTTCCTTCCAGCCCGACCTCTCCAAACGCATCCAGGTTGGCCTCCATTCGCTAAGTGGTGTCCGCCAGATGAACGGATTCCCACGGCATGGAAAAGGAGGTTTCGTTTCTTGTTAGAGGATGTGTGAATAAGGTTCTTGAGGTTGATGAGGTCCCGAATGTGGAGATGATTGTTGCGCTGTTTGCATGTGTGTCTGTGTGTCTGTGACTGTGTGCCTTTCTCTCTGTCTCTGCCTGTCCTGCCTGTCTGTCTGTCTGTCTCTCTGTCTCTCTGTCTGCCTGTCTCTCTGTGTCTCTTTCTCTCACGTCGTAGGAGCTCTTATCATGTTCCACATGTTCCACAAGAGAAAGGGAGAGTTTTCGAAACCACTCTCGTTAGATCTCGAACGGGGATAACTGACTGTCAAGTCTGGCCATACGTTGACGTGGGAGATCGGAAAGAAGAGCATACAGACGAATAAACACTTCATCGTGAGATTTCGAGAGAAAAACAAGCATTGACAAAAGAATTCAATTGTCAGGGTGAAAGCATGTTAGGTCGTAACATGCCAAACCTCTTGGAGGCAGCGCTGTATGTATAGAATTTAAAAAAAAATCCTCTAAGCTGCTGCAGGTTTGTGTTGACCCAGCAATACTCTTGGTCCATTGACTATCTTAACTTTGAGGGTATGGGCTGGCTCGCTTCTACGTCTAAGTGTTCCTTTAGACCAGTCCGTCTAACTCAGATACGTCTCGTCTTAACTTCAGGCTGAAACGATGCACGGGTCAACATTTTCCAGCTCAGCTTGTTTCGGCCTGACGGTCGATTCAGGGTAAGCTACTCTTCTCCACAACTGACCAATAGGTTAATGAAGGTGAACCTAGCTGTTTTCTCCCCACGTTGATCTGGTCTAGGCTCTTTTGACCCCAGACTATCGCTAGCTGGTTACCCGCGAGAGTTTAAGTAGGCTTGACTGTTCTTCGATCTTTACACTCACTTTGGCTCTACAGTGGAACCCCCCTTTTAGGACCTCAACAAATTGGAGAAAATCAGGTTTTTATAAAGCTACTCTTACACTGTGCCGAATTGCCCTTGCGAATAGAATGTTCCAATAATTCACAATGATCGGGACATTGTCGCAAGACATTCGTAAATGTTCTTAACCATTCGCCACCATTCGTCTCTTGTTTTGAACATAGCAACATGTTTCTAATATTCGCAAAGAAGTCATATTCTTAACTGTTTTGCAACGTACTTGTAAGATTTCGCAAGACATTCGTAATCATCGCAATGTATTCGTAACGCTCGCAAGGCATTCGCAACCATTCGTTATGCCTGTCTCACACTGTGCCGAATATCCTTGCGAACATTCGTAATCATCGCAATGTATTCGTCAGGCTCGCAAGGCATTCGCAAACATTCGTTATGCCTGTCTTACACTGTGCCGAATATCCTTGCGAATATAGATTCGTATGCATTCGCAATGATCAGTAGACATTCGCAAGCACTCGCAACCATTCGTAAGACATTCGCAAGGATTCATTAGGCTTCGAATGGTCAATATGTTTCCTGTCCTTTAGTCTCTTTTTTTGGCCAAATACAACATGTTCATATACACATTTCTTGCGAATGTCTTACGAATAGTTGCGAGTGCTTGCGAATGTGTACCGATCATTGCGAACGCCTTGCGAGCGCTACGAATACCTTTACGATGATTACGAATGGCTTGCGAATACTGAAGAATATGCATTCCTTGCGAATATTAGGAGCATGTTGCTAATATTCGCAACAAGAGACGAATGGTGGCGAATGGGTAAGAACATTTACGAATGTCTTGCGACCATGTCCCGATCATTACGAATTATTGGTGATTTCTATTCGCAAGGGAAATTCGGCACAGTGTAAGAGCAGTATTACGAACAATGCGAACTGCATAATCGCTTTATTCGTAAACTGTTTGCAAGCACTCGCAACACTCGCAAGGCCACTCGCAACGTTCGTAATACATCCGCAAGACATTCGTATGTGGATTTGTATGCATTCGCAATGATCGGTAAGGGTTCGAATTTTCAATATTTTTTCCTGTCCATTCGTCTCTTTTTTTGCTGAATACAACATGTTCATATTCGTAAGGATATTCGGCACAGTGTAAGACAGGCCTAAGGAGGAAGTCTTAAAATGGGAATATCGACCCGAAGTCAAAAGGCGAAACAACGGCTTGGAATTTACTACCCTGTCAACCGTGCAGATTATCTGGGGGCGAGCTGCACACGGGAGAGTGTAAATCATGATATGTGTAAAATAGTGCTTGTCGAAGCAGAGAGCCTCGGGGCAATAGTGTTGATCCCATTCCTGTATATCAGCTAGCTTTTACTTTATGTGCGTGTGGTAGACTGGGTGCGATAAATCGTATTCGTTATAAAAGCATCCTTCTTCGTGAAAACATATTGTTTCTTTTTTTAATTTTAAATAGACACGCTATGTTCATTTCTGTGCGGAGTGATATTTGTACTAAAATGTTGCTGTAGCCTATGTATCTCTGATATATTAATCCAGCAAAAAGAATTCAATAGCTTGCGAGAAAACATCTGGCAGATAATCTCACTCCATGTACACGCCTGCACATCCGGCCAGTCACCAATCCCGCTGCACCCTTCCTGTTGCTATTGTGTGTAATCCATATTTAAAATCAAGTAAAACATTGGTTGCATTCTGAATCCTGACCTTTTGTTTTGATGCAGCTTACACTGGGTTTATGCCAAAAACTAGGACGTCTAGAAATTTGAAAAGGCGAAAAAAGCTTTCAGAAAAAGCCTTTTGAACACAATATTGACAGGAAAATAAATTAGGTTGGCTGAAATCAATATTAATTCCCTCTGCTGTCTATTTATGTTCTTCTTCTTCTCTTCCACGTTCACTCATGTTTTTGCTCGAGTGTGGTTTTACGTGCATGGCCGTTTTGACCCGCCATTCAGGCAGCCATACGCCGCTTTCTGGGGAGATATTTTTAGGTTCAAAATGTAGGTCCAAAAATTAGAATGACATGAGGCTGGGCACAGGCGTACATTGAACATCTTTGGAACTAAAACCCTCAAATAATACCGTGCTTTCGTCGACACAAAAAGTTGCCACGCAACAAAGAAGTTCACAAACGAATTTCACAATACCTTTACAGAAGTTCACAGATTCAACAACGTTCAAAAATCATTGCAAATCAAGTACATTTCAGTTGTTAATGTGGGCGGTTGGTCGGGGAGGGGGTGCCATTTTCAGCCACACAAAAAAATGTCAGCAAAGTTTATAAACTGCTGGTCTGTAGTTATTTAATCAAGCCATTTTTTCTTCGCAGTGGGTTGTGGACTGAGCCAGATGCGACCAGCAGAGCCCTAAAGGAATTGACTTCTCGTGTCACCATGCAAGGATGCTATCACGTGCTCGGGGGAAAACGGAAGCGAACAATTTTGAGCAGGCGAAGGGTAGGGAGGGGGAGGTGGGATGGGGGTGGAGGAGGCTTGTGCTTGAAGATAAGGGGAGAGGAAGATAAGGGGAGTGGTTGCGAGTGTATGTGTGCGTGCCAACATGCCAATGTGTGCGTTACGTATGCCTGATTGTGTATGTGCGTGTGTGCGTGTGCGTGTGTGTGTGTGTGTGTGTATGTATGTATGTCTGTGTCAGCATATATATGTGTGTGTGTGTGTGTGTGTGTGTGTGTGTGTGTGTGTGTGTGTGTGTGTGTATCTGTGTCAGCATATGTGTGTGTGTGTGTGTGTGTGTGTGTGTGTATGTATGTTTGTATGTCTGTGTCAGCATGTGTGTGTTTGTGTGTGTGTGTGTGTGTGTGTGGGTTGTTGTCTGTGTGTGTGTGTGTGTGCGTGTGTGAATGTGTGTGTGTGCGTGTGTGAATGTGTGTGTTCTTTCTTTCTTTATTTATTTATTTGGTGTTTAACGTCGTTTTCAACCACGAAGGTTATATCGCGACGGGGAAAGGGGGAGATGGGATAGAGCCACTTGTCAATTGTTTCTTGTTCACAAAAGCACTAATCAAAAATTTGCTCCAGGGGCTTGCAACGTAGTACAACTTTACCTTGCTGGGAGAATGCAAGTTTCCAGTACAAAGGACTTAACATTTCTTACATACTGCTTGACTAAAATCTTTACAAAAATTGACTATATTCTATACAAGAAACACTTAACAAGGGTAAAAGGAGAAACAGAATCCGTTAGTCGCCTCTTACGACATGCTGGGGAGCATCGGGTAAATTCTTTCTCGTCCCAACCAATATGGTACTCCCCCTAACCCGCGGGGGGTTGTGTATGTATGTCTGTGTCAGCGTGTGTGTGTGTGTGTGTCTGTGTGTATGTGAGTGACAGTGAGAAAGAGACTGGGAGAGGACAAAAAGAGACAGACCCATACGGACACATGTGGAGACACGCGTGGAGAGCAAAAAAGTGAAACAAAACGTTCGTGCTTTTCATCCAAACATCACCAGCCCTATTCGGGACATTTAAGACACCACCACAATGAACAACGTGAGAACTGATCCACGATGTCAAGCAGCACTTTCATTCGCCAGCGCCATTCAAGATTTGTCCCACTCCCCACAACGGGAAAGCAGTGCAGTGACGATTCATGTCGAGGGGATGACCTCACACTAACCAAAGAAGTTACCGCCCTTGCCAACAGGTCTTTGCCACAGTTAATCCCTCCTCTCGCACTAACAGACCCCCATCACTAAATAAAACATTCTTTTCTAGCCCAACCTTCGCCCCAACCTTCGCCCCTACTGAACGTTCAAGTCTTATTTTCTGCCCTGAATCCTCAAAAAGCAGGAGGTTAGAAAAAAAGGTCAATGGCTGAAAGGTTACAGACCTCCATCACTAAATGAAACATCCTTTTCTCGCCAACCGCTTCGCCCCCATATATGTTCAAGACCTGAATCCAGAAAAAGCAGGAGGGTAGATAAAAGGTTTGATGGCTGAGAGGTTACAGTGCCAGTGGTTGATATCGGTATTTGTAACGAGAGAAAATACCAACTCTTGTGTCCAGTCCTGCTTCGACAGCACAACTGGCATCATTTCGGACACCAAAATAAAAAGCCAAAGGGTTCAGGCCAGGTTCATTCGAGCCTTTTCGATCTTCAAAAGAGAAATCTTGCCGGGGGGTGACTTCATGCTAACAACCTGACGCGCAAAGCAGAACAACAACAACAAAATGTTACCAGACCCGAGGAATATTACTTAAAACGAAGAGGAGAGAGCCTTTTCTTTTGACTACCCTTATCAACAGTAACGTTCTGAATAAAACACTTCTTTTCAGATACCACAATAAAGACTAGTCAGAGGAATTACATTCAACAAACAAGTCGCGTAAGGCGAAAATACAATATTTAGTCAAGTAGCTGTCGAACTCACAGAATGAAACTGAACGCAATGCCATTTTTCAGCAAGACCGTATACTCGTAGCATCGTCAGTCCACCGCTCATGGCAAAGGCAGTGAAATTGACAAGAAGAGCGGGGTAGTAGTTGCGCTAAGAAGGATAGCACGCTTTTCTGTACCTCTCTTTGTTTTAACTTTCTGAGCGTGTTTTTTATCCAAACATATCATATCTATATGTTTTTGGAATCAGGAACCGACAAGGAATAAGATGAAAGTGTTTTTAAATTGATTTCGACAATTTAATTTTGATAATAATTTTTATATATTTAATTTTCAAAGCTTGTTTTTAATCCCAATATAACATATTTATATGTTTTTGGAATCAGCAAATGATGTAGAATAAGATGAACGTAAATTTGGATCGTTTTATAAATTTTTATTTTTTTTTACAATTTTCAGATTTTTAATGACCAAAGTCATTAATTAATTTTTAAGCCACCAAGCTGAAATGCAATACCGAAGTCCGGGCTTCGTCGAAGATTACTTGACCAAAATTTGAACCAATTTGGTTGAAAAATGAGGGCGTGACAGTGCCGCCTCAACTTTCACGAAAAGCCGGATATGACGTCATCAAAGACATTTATCAAAAAAAAGAAAAAAACGTTCGGGGATTTCATACCCAGGAACTCTCATGTCAAATTTCATAAAGATCGGTCCAGTAGTTTAGTCTGAATCGCTCTACACACACACACAGACACACACACACACAGACACACACACACACACACGCACACACGCACACACGCACACACACACGCACATACACCACGACCCTCGTTTCGATTCCCCCTCGATGTTAAAATATTTAGTCAAAACTTGACTAAATATAAAAAGTACCCAGGAATCAAAACAGTTTGAAAAACTGAGTAAAGAAGAGTGAGACAGAGACAGAGAGGCAGAGAGAGATAGGGGTGGGGGGTGAGGGCGGGAGTCAGATGCCCGAGAAAATAGCTTATCTGGATTGCAGTCCTAACTGCAGCAGCCCCGTTGGCGCAACTTGGAACACCACAATAAAGAGCCAAAGAATCCACACACGCTTTTTACCAGCTTCACAATGAGGGAGCCGCGGAGTGGACGAGGCTTGCCGAAGGGATGACCTCATGCCAACCAAAGGAGTTACCGCCCTTGTCAACAGTTGGCTGCCACAGTTAATCCCTGCTATTTCACTGAGGGACCGCCATCACTAAATGAAACACCCCCATTCCGTCCTATCTATCCCGTCTCCCCCCAAAAAAAACGCTCGTGTCTTCGTTTGTGTCCATTAGAAGCAACAGAAAAACGAGAGGGTGGGAGGGAGAAACAGGTGGGTGGCAGAGAGAGGGGTAAATGACAGTCGCTGAGACCGGCTGAGGCTATTTCTCTTGTGTTTTGTGGTTGTTTTGGGGTTTGGGGTTTGTTCTCTTTTCCTTTCTTTTGATCCTTACTTCTTTGATTTACCACACCAGTGAAGATACCGAATGATACAAGATAGTTTTCACTCGCCACTATACCCCAAAAGTAAACATTTCGATTTCAAGTCAGACATCACAGGAATCGATATAGTAACTGAGTCACGGAAATACTCTAGAAAGAACGCCAAAGAACATCACAATGAGGGGGCAGCACAGTCTTGTCGAGGAGATGAGCTCTTGTCAACCAAATTGTTGAATATGTGGAGGGATAGTCTTATTCCATGTAAAAAACCAGGTCAGACATGAGATGGTGAGTTGAACTGTCTCCACGGAAAGGAGCGTGCCTTTAACGGGAATACTCGATAGCTGAGTGGAACGTGGAGATTATAATGGCTAGCATGCTGTTGTCTCCCTTTGACCAGTTCATTGCATGTACGGTACCTATGTACTATCGGGGTTCTATGTTTGCATCAGTCATGCGCACCGATATACTTCCGAACAGTAAGCCTGCCATGTGGTCACCGAATAAACGACTGTTGCACCTAACCCTTTGTGTCCGTTGGTTTGTCCATAGAACAACCCCAAGACATTACAGAGATGTGTTGGCAAACTGTTGCCTGCTCAGTGAAATCACCAGCAGAAAAAATAAACTTGGGAAAAAAAACAAGCAAATCTCATCCATTTTATCTGATCTCAGTTATTCTTTCAGGAGGGAGAGTTCCAAAAAAATTAAAAGCACACACGCACACAGATGCGCTTCCAGGCACACACACAAACACCCTTGTGCACACTAAAACACAGGCACCCAGGTAGCCTACGCATGCATGCAACCACGAACACACACACACACACACACACACACACACACACACACACACACACACACACAGCACATCACAGCATGGAACATACATGAAAAATAAAAAATAAACAAATCCGCACATACAATTGAGTAACAGAATGCAAGTTCCCATTATTACTTACAATGCAAGGGTTTATAATTACGCCTTTTAAAAAAAGTGTCAGCAATAATAACTCTCCCTCACGTGCACGCTCTCTCTCTCTCTCTCTCTCTCTCTCTCTCTCTCTCTCTCTCTCTCTCTCTCTCTCTCTCTCTCTCTCTCTCTCTCTCTCTCTCTCTCTCTCTCTCTCTCTCTCTCTCTCTGGGGGCCCCAAAGGGGGGGGGGGGGTATCATCACGATCACGGGAAGGGGAAATTTTAGCTTTCACGATCACAGTTACCTTGACTTTTGTTTTCACGATCACGAACACCAGTGGCACGATCACAGAAATGGAAATTTCGGCAATCACGGTCACAGAAAGGTCAAAAAACGCCAATCACGATCACGATTTTAAACCCTTTGGGGCCCTTCTCTCTCTCTCTCTCTCTCTCTCTCTCTCTCTCTCTCTCTCTCTCTCTCTCTCTCTCTCTCTCTCTCTCTCTCTCTCTCTCTCTCTCTCTCTCTCCAACACAGCCGCCTTGGCTTTAACTAAACATTACACCAGAGAGTAGGTTGTAACATGAAAGACGGCATAATAATATTATTTTTAATAAAACAACAACAAAAAACACGTAAATCTAGTTTAGTTTCCTCTTGTCGAAAATGTCGTTGAAATTCAGTTTCTCAGCAAAGAGAAATGAGGCCTGAATCTACATCTGTTCGGGCTTGTACAATGATGTCAAATTTACATTCTCTCAGTTGCTGTGGATAGTAAAAACACGTGCCAGGAATAGCCAACTTCTCCATGTTGATCTGATTTTCATTTTAAGCAAAACCGACATCTGCGTGTGTTTGAAGGGGGGCGGGACGGGAGGGACGGGTTGCGGGGGCGTAAGGGTTGACTGTGTGTGTGTGTGTGTGTGTGTGTGTGTGTGTGTGTGTGTGTGTGTGTGTGTGTGTGTGTGTGTGTGTGTGCAAGTGTGTGACTACGTGTGTGTGTGTGTGGGGGGGGTGTCTGTGTGTGTGTCTGTGTGTCTGTGTGTGTGTGTGACTACGTGTGTGTGTGAGTGAGTGTGTTTGTGTGTGTGTGTGTGTGTGTGTTTGTGTGTGTGTAGGTGTGTAAGTGTGTATGTGAGTGTGCGTGCGTGTCGGTGTGTGTGCCAGTGTGTGTGTGTGTGTCTGTGTGTCTGTGTGTGGGTGTCTCTGTGTGTGTGTGTGTGTCGTGTGTGTGTATGTGCCGGGGGGGGGGGGGGGTGTTTGCTTGCCTTTATCACAGTTTTGTAGCAATGAGAATCTGACCTCGTTTCGTCGATGGTGTTATTCTAGTAAATGTTATGGTAAGAAAACCAAGTGGACAGACAGAAAATAGTGACAGGAAAAGCGAATGGTGTTGCGTAAGGGATGACGAAACAACAGCGTGGTGGTGCTTGAGAAAACATCTCACCTCTTATCATTCCAATTTTCAGAGAAAGACAGAGGCAGAGAGGGTGGCGGGGGGGGGGGGGGGGTCGGAGGAAGAAAGAGACTAGAGTCAAGAGACAGACAGATAGATCTTCTTCTTCTTCTTCTGCGTTCGTGGGCTGAAACTCCCACGTACACATACACACACACACACACCGACACACACTGACACACACACACACACAGGGGTGGTAGACACTCCCACACACAGAGGAGGGGGGTAGATGGAAACACACTGGTTCAGTCAAAGAAAAAACACAGAAAGGAAGTAACACCGTCCATGTAACCCAACGCAAGACGTGCTACCCACAAAACACAGCCGAACTCCTAAAACCTCCCAAATGAAATCGTCGACCTAACCCACCAGGGGTCGCGTCGAGCTGCGTCATTCATCACTCAATCCAAAACGAGGCTCGAGAGGTTTGTCTAAAAACTAGCACCGGAACCCAACATCGGAACGGAAAATTGTCTTTGGCTGCGCGACTTCTGCCGGTCAAGAGTGTTGTCTCGATCAATCCGTGGCGCACACAGGATAGAACGCAGTCTGTTCTTTCCTCTCTCCACTATCCCCTGTGGGCAGTACATTCTAGGCTTCACAGACTTTTTGTGCTTCTGCTATTGGCCTCAGATTGAGACCCAGATGTAGTCTCTTCTCTTATTTAATCTTTTATTCATGACCGATTTATATATTTATTCATTATTGTGTTCTTGTTTTTTATCATCACATCCTTTGTTCTTAGCATGTTCTGTGTCCGTTTTTGTCCTCTCTCCAATATCCCTTGTGGGCAGAAAATTCTGTGCTTCACATACATTTTGTGCTTCTCTTTTTGACCTGAGATTGAGACCCAGATGTAGTGTCGGTTTTTTGGGGAACATAATTATTTGCGTTCTTGCTCCTATTTATCACAACCTTTTTGCTTAGGCCTAAAAAAAAAATAGGTGTGGTTACGGTAACCCGACCTACCCTATTTTTAGGGGCCGACCCTATAACTTTTTATTACATTTGTCAACAAAAAACCCAAAAAAAACAAGAAAACGAGTGCAGAAAACGCAATGAAAGCGAAAGCGCCCGAGTCGCACACTTATTTCCCTGTCAAGTAGGTTTAATTTGTACACATTAGAAAAAAAAGTTAAAAAACAAAAAAAAGTGATTGCCTACCTTCCTACCCTATTTATTTTGGCTATGTTACCGTAACCACACCTATTTTTTTTTTTTTTTTTGGCCTTAGCATGGTGTTCAGTTTATGTTCTGTGTCCGTTTTTGTCCTCTCTCTCCAATATCCCTTGTGGGCAGTAAATTCTATGCTTCACAGACTTTTTGTGTTTCTCTTTTTGACCTGAGTTTGAGACCCAGATGTAGCCTCATTTTCACATTTTGTCAAGTTTTGACTAAATGTTTTAACATAGAGGGGGGAATCGAGACGAGGGTCGTGGTGTATGTGTGTGTGTGTGTGTCTGTGTGTGTGTGCGTGTGTGTGTGTGTGTGTGTGTCTGTGTGTGTGTAGAGCGATTCAGAGTAAACTACTGGACCGATCTTTATGAAATTTGACATGAGAGTTCCTATGTATGATATCCCCAGACTTTTTTTTTTCATGTTTTCGATAAATATCTTTGATGACGTCATATCCGGCATTTTGTAAAAGTTGAGGCGGCACTGTCACACCCTCATTTTTCAATCAAATTGATAGAAATGTTGGCCAAGCAATTTTCGACGAAGGCCGGACTTTGGGATTGCATTTCAGCTTGGAGGATTAAAATTTAATTAATGACTTCGGTCATTAAAAATCTGAAAATTGTAATTAAAATTATTTTGTTATAAAACGATCCAAAATTACGTTTATCGTATTCTTCATCATTTTCTGATTCCAAAAACATATAAATATGTTATATTCGGATTAAAAACAAGCTCTACAAATTAAAAAATATAAAAATTATGAGCAAATTTCCGAAATCGATTCAAAAACAATTTCATCTTATTCCTTGTCCGTTCCTGATTCCAAAAACATATAGATATGATATGTTTGGATTACAAACACATTCAGAGAGTTAAAAAGAATAGAGATATAGAAAAGCGGGCTATCCTCCTCAGCCCAACCGCCAGTACCGCGCTTTTCTGGATTGTTAATTTCACTGCCTTTGCCACGAACGTTGGACAGACGATGCTACGAGTGTACGGTCTTGCGGAAAAAATGCAATGCGTTCAGTTTCATTATGTGAGTTCTACTGAGCTTGACTAAATGTTGTATTTTCGCCTTACGCGACTTGTTTTAACATATTTGCGTTCTTGCTCCTATTTATCACAGCCTTTGTGCTCAGCATGGTGTTCAGTTCATGTTCTCTGTCCGTCTTTTTCCTCTCTCCGGCCATTATTCCTTGTGGGCACTAAATACTATGCTTCACAGACGTTTTGTGCTTTTGCTATTGGCCTAAGATCGAGACCCAGATGTATTGTCTTCTTTCTTTTTTTTTAAACATATGTGCCTTTTTTATTTCTTTTTATCACAGTCTATGTTCTTAGCATGGTGTTCAGTGCATGGTCTGTGTCCGTTTTTGTCCTCAAGTTGAAATTCAAATGGAGTCTCACTTCTCAGTGTAACTCTGCTGAGGACTTGTGTCTAAAGTTCAGCTTGAAGTCTTGATTTCTTTTTCCCAGTCGTTGTTCTTAGCTCTGAGTTCAGGGTGTGTGTTCTGTATTCTGAATTTAAATGAAGTCACACTTTTGTTCTTTCTTTTAGCGTTTTCACCTTAGAGTCCACGTACAATCAGAACTTTTGTTCTTTCTTTTAGCGTGTTCACCTTAGAGTCCACGTACAATCAGAACTTTTGTTCTTTCTTTTAGCGTGTTCACCTTAGAGTCCACGTACAATCAGAACTTTTGTTCTTTCTTTTAGCGTTTCCACCTTAGAGTCCACGTACAATCAGAACTTTTGTTCTTTCTTTTAGCGTTTCCACCTTAGAGTCCACGTACAATCAGAACTTTTGTTCTTTCTTTTAGCGTTTTCACCTTAGAGTCCACGTACAATCAGAACTTTTGTTATTTCTTTTAGCGTTTTCACCTTAGAGTCCACGTACAATCAGAACTTTTGTTCTTTCTTTTAGCGTTTCCACCTTAGAGTCCACGTACAATCAGAACTTTTGTTCTTTCTTTTAGCGTTTTCACCTTAGAGTCCACGTACAATCAGAACTTTTGTTCTTTCTTTTAGCGTTTTCACCTTAGAGTCCACGTACAATCAGAACTTTTGTTCTTTCTTTTAGCGTGTTCACCTTAGAGTCCACGTACAATCAGAACTTTTGTTCTTTCTTTTAGCGTTTTCACCTTAGAGTCCACGTACAATCAGAACTTTTGTTCTTTCTTTTAGCGTTCTCACCTTAGAGTCCACGTACAATCAGAACTGTTGTTCTTTCTTTTAGCGTGTTCACCTTAGAGTCCACGTACAATCAGAACTTTTGTTCTTTCTTTTAGCGTGTTCACCTTAGAGTCCACGTACAATCAGAACTTTTCTTCTTTCTTTTAGCGTGTTCACCTTAGAGTCCACGTACAATCAGAACTTTTGTTCTTTCTTTTAGCGTTTTCACCTTAGAGTCCACGTACAATCAGAACTTTTGTTCTTTCTTTTAGCGTGTTCACCTTAGAGTCCACGTACAATCAGAACTTTTGTTCTTTCTTTTAGCGTTTTCACCTTAGAGTCCACGTACAATCAGAACTTTTGTTCTTTCTTTTAGCGTTTTCACCTTAGAGTCAACGTACAATCAGAACTTTTGTTCTTTCTTTTAGCGTTTTCACCTTAGAGTCCACGTACAATCAGAACTTTTGAAATGCTGCCCTTGTGCTGAGATCCAGACATGTTCTCACTTTTTAATCATTTTGCCCTCCTCTTAGAATCCAAATGAAGTCACCATTTCGTTTCCTCTAATATGGTCCTCAATTTGAAGGCCATATGAAACCAGGAATCCCAATGAAGATTTCCTTATCTCTGCTAGTGTCTTCAAATGAACGCCAGTAAAAATCTGGCACGCCGCATGAATGATTGTTTGTACCTCTGTTAGAGTCATCAACGCAACTGTTCTGTATTCCCAATTGATGTCCCCAACGTTGAATCCAAACGAAGGCTTGTAGTATGGTCCGTGTTAACTGTCCACATGAAATCTGGAATCGACCTGCAGCGTGTACAAAGGATAGAGAGTAAGTGGTCTGTCTGCCCCCCCCCCCCCCCACACCCGTGTGGACTGTGCAATCTGTGCTTCACACACTTACTGGGTTTGCTATCCGGATGTGGTTTTACAATTCTTGTTCATCCTTACCGCTATCCTCAGTTTTGAGTCCACGATGCCCATCAGGCTTTTGGTGCCTATCTTGTCGTCCCGGTCATTTGATTCAGATTTAGTGTCAACATGTTGTGTAATCCTAAATTGTGCATGAAGTCACACTTTCGGCTTGCAAACATAGCCTGACGGCATGCAAATCCCCCCCCCCCCCCCTCTTGACAATTGCACATACAAAAATGCCCAATTTTGCAGCTATGCGTATCATTTGTCTCTCCTCGTCTTCTCCGGCCTGACCTTTCATCGTGTCTATCAAGGTTAGCTTGACATGCGTGTCTTGTCCATAATCTTTGCTTTTCCCGGATTAACTTCGCTCCCCTTCCAATGATTATACTTTCCTACAACTGTGGGCCCCATTCTCTACTTGGTTCAAGTCTCTATCGTTCCCTCACTTCGCTCTCTCTCTCTCTCTCTCGCTCTCTCGCTCTCTCTCTCTCTCTCTCTCTCTCTCTCTCTCTCTCTCTCTCTCTCTCTCTCTCTCTCTCTCTCTCTCTCTCTCTCTCCCACACACACACTCACACACACACACATGTATGTCGTAGAGAGGTTAGAATATGATGTATGTTCCCTCTTCATTCTTTTGTTCTCTCTTTGTTCTCCCATCTTTGCTCTGTGCTATCTCTGTTTTCTCTTAATTTCTCTCTCTCTCTCTCTCTCTCTCTCTCTCTCTCTCTCTCTCTCTCTCTCTCTCTCTCTCTCTCTCTCTCTCTCTCTCTCTCTCTTTGCCAATCCCCCGTCTTGCGTAATGTGCTTGCAAACCTCTCTATCTCACTGTCTGTCTGTCTGTCGGTCGCACTGTCCATCCGTCCGCCCGCAAGTCTATTTTTTTCCATCTCTCACTCTGTACATATGGCCGTCTCTGTCTTTCCGTCTGTCTTTCCGTTTGAATGTCTATGCGTTCCACAAGCCTATCTGTGTCTGTGTGTCTGCGTGAAGTAACCAGACTCTTCAAAACTCAAGATGCTCTTCAGCAGTCATCGGCAAGCCCATGCACCCCAGGCCCAAAATACTCCAAACCTGACGCAAGATACCATCTATCCTCAACTTGCAAATAACAACTTCTCTCGGGGGTTTTCTCCACTACTATACAGGCAGAATTGGAAATCGCCCCTTGCAGCAGTTTTCTTCCCTTGTTACTGTCCTAGATCTGGGTCAACAGGTTTCTTGGAGGACAAAGGCAGTAGCCGCCATATTGGACAACAGTGCATGCAGATGCACATCAGTACAGGCGCTTGAAACTGGTTTTGAGACTGATAATAAAAAAGAAGGAGACAGAGACAGAGACAGAGGGACACAGAGAGAGACAGAGAGATTCAGACTCAGACTCAGAACTTTATTACAAAAGGGTAAAGGTTTAAGGCAAAGCCTATTCTTCCAGCATGTCCTTTATACAACACATAAAGACAGACGCACATTAAAAAAAACATCAATCATATAAAATACAGAAATACATTGTATGGAATGCAACACAATGTGCATTTAAGGGATTACATAAGGAGTAACTCAAAAATTACAAAATTACATTGACATAGTTATACCTTTCATTAGGGAATAAAGTTGCTCAGATCAGCTACACATCCGTAAACTAATACTAATACAAAATGTTTTAAAAATAACAATCGAACAAGACATTTCATTCACGAATGATGTGTGAACGTGACTATCTGTTAAAAATGTTCACTAAAGTTGCATTTCTTGTCTGTTGGGGGAAGGAGTTCCAGAGAAACGCTCCCAAGAAGGCTAAGCTTGATTTGTAGAGGTCTATGCGAGGAAAAGGAGGGATGATTTTCTGGGACCCATATCTTTTTGTGGCATGTTTGAAATGTGATTGCAAATATTTAGGACAGTCGTCATTTAGAATTTCAGACATGAACACAGCCTTGTTTAACGTCAACTGATCTTTCAAGGGGAGGAAATTTAGGAGCTTTAGTTTATCATCCGTGGACCTATTCGACTCATGCAGAATACGTTTTGCAGCTCGGCGATGCAGGGAATTGAGTCTTTTTCAATGAACATCACTGCAGTTATCCCAAAGTGTCGAAGCGAAGTTTATATGAGGCATTATGTGCGCGTAATAGAACATTTTGAGTGCTTCGGAATCTGCGTAATGCCTTAATTTTGATAACAGGTACAAATTCTTTGATACTAATTTGCAAATATTAATCTAAGGAGTTTACCATTTCAACTCTTGATCAATGGTAACACCCAATAATCTATGTTCCCTAACTTGCTGCACTTGAGAGAGAGACAGAGAGAGACAGAGAGAGAGAGAGAGAGAGAGAGAGCGACAGAGACAGAGATAGAGAGACAGAAGGACATGGAGAGAGAGACAGGGAGAGAGAGACACCG
>NC_090249.1:23013334-23035834 GCF_037325665.1 Littorina saxatilis
AAGAAGCTCGTTTATATTGCTTATGCCACAACCCTCGTAAAATAAAATTTGATTTGATTTGATTTGATTTGATCTCTCTCTCTCTCTCTTTTTACACTCATTGTTAGTATAGTACTTATTTACTCTCTCCATAAAACAATAATAACACTAAGCGTATAGTAGTATCTGCTATTTCAGGATGTCCTTGGTTAAGATAGTACAGTAATTAACTGTATCATAACGTGAACAAGCCAACCACTCAGCGAAGGCAAACACTACAACATTACCGGTAGTGCAGGTAACAGTAACTCTTTCCTGCCAAGTACCAACAACAATAACGAGCAATGAATCATGAAACGTGTCACAAAGGAGTGAATGAGAACGATGTCCATTTTTGTTTACACTTTTTTCTATCGTTTTCCAAGGGGATTAATTACCTGGGTCAAGTATAGGTCGAATGTAAAAGTCGTAATAGATGATTGGATGACAATGTGTGTCTGTGCGTGTGTCTATGTGCGCGCGCGTGTAAACCACAACGAAATGTTGATCAACTGCTCCAGGATGATACGCTCCAGAAGCTTGGAGAGGAAGGGCAGGTTGGACACAGGACGGTAGTTCTTCAACTCGTTGACGTCAAGGCCGGGCTTCTTGATGAGCGGGCGGACAACGGCAGACTTGAAGCAGTCGGGAACGACGCATGTGGCCAGGGAGATGTTGATGATATCTGTGATAGACGGCAGGAGCTTGTCCAGACACTTGGTGAAGAGGAAGTCTGGCAGGGGGTCTAGCTCGCAGGTCTTGATGGCCGTCTTGGTGATGAGTCACTTGACGTGGTTTTGAGTTACAGGCTGAAAGCACGTGAGGGGGGAGCCGGAGAAGGAGGGTAAGGGTGGGGACGGGACGAAGGGCTGCTGATCGAGTGTTCTCCGAAGCTTGTCAATCTTGTCCTTGAAGAACTCCGAGAATAACTCCGGGATATCTTGTGGTGGGTGAGCAGTGGGTAAGGGGGCAGCGGGGGAGGAGCCCAGGAGAGAGGACATGATGGAGAACAGCTCCCTGGATGATGAGGCGTTGGCGATGCGGTCGTGGAAGTGCTCGACCTTGGCAGCAGTGATGGCTTGCGTGACTCGAAGCAGCGCATCCCTGAGAATCTGCCGGTGAACCTCCAGGCCAGAGTGTCGCCACGCACGCTCCGCTCGCCGTCTCTCGATCTTGGTGGCTGTGATGTCCTCCTCAGAGAACCAGGGAGCCGGCTGTCGCTCAGAGACTGCGCATAGGGATGGCGGGGCGTGTTTGTCGAGGAACTGGCGCAGAGTCAAGCTGAAGAAATGGACGGGGTCAGAGGACGGGTCTCGCTGGGCAAGCAGCAGGGCAGCTTCGTCTCCAAAAGCATCTGTCTCAATGTCTCGTAGCTTGCGACGTGTGACCATCTTCCGCTTCTGTGCTGGCTCGGTGATGTTGACGACGAAGTTGATGGCAGTGTGGTCGGAGACAAGATTGTCGTTGGCGACGAGGCTGGAGACCAGATTGTCCGAGGGTCGAGTGACAATCCAATCTAGGATGTGGCCACGGGAGTGGGAGGGAAAAGGAACGACCTGGTCCACACCGTAGCTGTTCAACAGCGCACGGGCCCGCTTGGTGTCAGTGTCAGTGGATGTTAAAGTCACCGAGGGCGATGGCGCTGTGGGACGTCACGTTGTAGTGGTCGAGGGCTTGGAAGAACTCGTCGAAGAAAGTAGAGTCCTTCAGCTTGTTCTTGGTGTTAGGGGGAGGGCGATATATACACAGGAAGGTGAGGGTGGTGGTGGTGGCGACCGTCATCTCCACGGCTTCGAAATATTGATACAAAGGGTTCAACGGGATTATTCTGATTGTTGGTTTAAACAATGTTTTATTAAATCAAACTTGATACAAAAATACAACGATAAACAATAGGGACACGAACTCAAGCAAACGCTTATATTACGCGCCCTACGTAGTAGGAAAATAACGCAGATATGATGTCGGACAAGCATTACTTATCAATTGTTGAACTATCTACAAGAAGAGCATAGTTAAAGTAAATCAGAAAGAATAAGAAAAAGATAGCAGGAGGAAAAGGGGGGAGGGTGGAGGAGGGAGGAGAAAACGGTAGGTACATATAAAAGATGAAGTTGGCAGCGCATAATAGGAATATACATAGTACATTACAAACCATAGTCCTGTGGCAAGTAAGCAGTAGCTCGCTAAATATACATTTGAAAAATGCATATAAAATAAGGTTTGTTGGCATGAGTATGGGTACTGAGTCAAATCAACAGAAACGACCAGATTCATGGATAAACGATTGGACACTTTCAAAAACAAGCTTGTTGGTGCAAAGAGAAAGGTTTTCGCTACCATTTAACAGTATTTCAACATGTCTGTAATTAACAGGAAGTGCGTTTATTGTAGACAGGCGAGCATCTACGTACAAAGGACAATGTGTCAAATAATGGTCAGCTGTTTCGTTTGGGTAGCCGCAAGCGCACTGTGGGTTTCCCTGTAGGTGGCGTTTACACAGGTCAGAATTCAAATTACTCATGTTTAGGCGCATTCTGCAGTGGTGAATCTCTTCTAGTCTTTTACCACAGTAATAATAGGCAGGTACGTTATAATCAGAAGTAGATAAATAGCGTTTGAAATCGCTGATTGAGTTAGTTGTTTTGATGTTGTCTGGCAAGGTGTTCCACAGGACAGTAGTAGATGGTATAAAAGATCGACGGTATAATTCAGTTTTGCACATGGGGACTCTTCTTTCTAATGGTCTTCTATGATGGTAGGGGTTAACATCAGAAGTTAAAGGTGGCAAGAGATCTGATAAGTAATGAGGGCATTTGCCATATACCATCTTGTAATATAAAATCAGTTTGTGTCTGCTCCGTCTTTTTATATTTAGTCAAGTTTTGACTAAATATTTTAACATCGAGGGGGAATCGAAACGAGGGTCGTGGTGTATGTGCGTGTGTGTGTGTGTGTGTGTGTGTGTGTGTGTGTGTGTGTGTGTGTGTGTAGAGCGATTCAGACTAAACTACTGGACCGATCTTTATGAAATTTGACATGAGAGTTCCTGGGTATGAAATCCCCGAACGTTTTTGTCATTTTTTTGATAAATGTCTTTGATGACGTCATATCCGGCTTTTCGTGAAAGTTGAGGCGGCACTGTCACGCCCTCATTTTTCAACCAAATTGGTTGAAATTTTGGTCAAGTACTCTTCGACGAAGCCCGGGGTTCGGTATTGCATTTCAGCTTGGTGGCTTAAAAATTAATTAATGACTTTGGTCATTAAAAATCTGAAAATTGTAAAAAAAAATAAAAAATTATAAAACGATCCAAATTTACGTTTATCTTATTCTCCATCATTTGCTGATTCCAAAAACATATAAATATGTTATATTCGGATTAAAAACAAGCTCTGAAAATTAAATATATAAAAATTATTATCAAAATTTTTTTTTCGAAATCAATTTAAAAACACTTTCATCTTATTCCTTGTCGGTTCCTGATTCCAAAAATATATAGATATGATATGTTTGGATTAAAAACACGCTCAGAAAGTTAAAACGAAGAGAGGTACAGAAAAGCGTGCTATGCAGCATAACGTAACCACTACCCCGCTCTTCTTGTCAATTTCACTGCCAATGCCGTGAGCGGTGGACCACGAGTATACGGTCTTGCTGCGTTGCATTGCGTTCAGTTTCATTCTGTGAGTTCGACAGCTACTTGACTAAATATTGTATTTTCGTCTTACGCGACTTGTTTTAGGTTACAAAATCCGCTTTCTTTATACAGTTTTTCGTGGCTGGTGCCGCGCACACCACCGATTATAGTCCGAATGGCTTCCAAATGTAGTTTTTCGAGTGCAGTTGACCAGTACTCTGTGCAGTTGTCCCATATGATGTCTGCGTAGTCAAAATGTGGAAGAACAAAAGATTTATACATAGTTTCCAGACTTTTACGATTTAATCTATATTTATAATATCTTAAACAATTAATTAATAAGGTGACCTTTTTTATGATGCTTCTCACTTGGAAGTCCCACTTACAGTCATTCTACAAGATTACACCAAGGTGTTTATGTTGGTTCACGTTTTCCAAAACAATATTATTAAAAATGATTGGTTCGGTTGGTATATTATCACGTTTTATGTCTAACAGTTCCGTTTTTGCTTCGTTAAATTTAACTTTCCACTGTTTTGCCCAGGTATTAATTTTATATAGGTCTGCGTTCAAGATCTGTGCTCGTCTAGTTGGATCTTCTAAGGACATAGACATGCTCGTGTCATCAGCAAACAACTTTGATTGTTATGAATATTAAGTCAGACATAATTCGTTCGTGGGAGATTCTGTGCGTATAAAGAGATAGAAACTCGAGAGACAGGCGGAGAGAGAGAGAGAGAGAGAGAGAGAGAGAGAGAGAGAGAGAGAGAGAGAGAGAGAGAGACGAAAGACAGACAGACAGACAGACAGACAGATAGACAGACAGACAGACAGACAGACAGACAGACAGACAGACATATAGACAGACAGACAGACAGACTGGCAGACAGACATGCGGGAAAACAGACAGCCATAGCGAAAGAATTAGTCAGAGTAAGAGAAGATGGGGGACGGGGGGGGGGGGGGTGGGGGGGGGGGGGCGGTAGAGAGACGGAAAAAGAGGTGGAAAATGATGGATGGATGGATGGATGGTTGGATGGATGGATGGATGGATGGATGGATATATAATAGATACGGTTCGAGGTTTTAGGAACAAGCATCGTCTTACCTACCACTCGAGCCTGTCTTCACTACATTTAAAGGTACTGAACTTGTCAAATCCAGGTGCACGGAGCCCCTGGGGCTCTTAGTCATACCTCAGGCAGCTATTCGTTAGAAGAACTACCAAGTTTTATTGACTTGCACCCAAAGAGTCAAGAACTGCGATTTTTTTACGAATTAATTTCGTACTCGGACCCGGCTGGTCTTGACCTATTTTTGGATCTAAATTTAGATCAGGTAGATCACCACATCATGCACAAAAAGACACGTCACTAAGCAAACTATGTCAGACATCATCATGAGTTTGTGTAAAACAAAATGGAGGCCGGAATCACTCAGTTGAATCGAACTCCGACCAAACACCACGTAATAACTAGGTTAATTTATGCACTCGCGTGAACAAGAAACTGTCGAGCTTCACAGATGTCGTCGTTGGGTAGTTTTGGGTTTGTTTTACTACCATAGGAAGATTTTTGAACTGTAAATGCACTCAGCTGCACCAAAAACGCAAAACAAAGGCTGTGAGCTGCACTGTGCCTTTAAAACAAAATCACAACAATCATAATACTTATAATCATTATGGCTAAGAGAAAGATGGTTGAAGTAGGAGAGGGTGTGTAGAGAGGGAGAAAAAAGGTATAGAGAAAGGCTTACGGAAAACTAAAAATCAACATGCTTAACAGTGTGGGATTTGGAAGAAAAAAAGAGAGAAGGAAGAGATAGAGGAGAGGACCTAAATGCTTTCTTCTTCTTAGTGTTCTTGCATACTGGCAGTTATCGGCGTTTTATGTTTCGGAGATAGACAGATACACCGGAAACAACTAACATAAAACGAAAAGATAAGATATTAAAGACAAACAAATGGCAGAACCCTAAAGCGAAGGATTCGTTAAATGCCCGGATCACTGTAGATTGAGCGACTCACTCTTTGCACCTTCAAACCTCTCTTCCTTCACCACCACCACCCATGTCTCCCCTTAACTCCTCTCTCAGGTAGTGTTATGATTGGGAGTCTCAAATTTTAAACTCTCTTTTGTGTTACAGGAACCGATGTTTACCAAGCGGTTTCGAGTGGGGTTTTGATTTGACGTCTCGCGATGTGAATGTTACTACATGCATGGTTGATTGATTGATTAATTGATTGATTTTACAGACACACAGTCAAGCTTGTAATTTCTCTTTTAGAGATGAATAAAGATTATTGTATTGTATTGTATTGTATTGTATTCTAACCTCTCTACGACGTCACTGGGACCAGAGTGGTTGTATTAACCGTGTGGTGATCGGGATTCTTAGATATCAACCTCTCTACAGCATCACAAAGACCCAAATTTGCCCAGCTGGTAGACAAATCTTGTTGTGATTGGGAGTCTTACATTTTAACCTCTCTAAGGTTTATCTAGTTAGATAAATGGATGTGCATAAGCACGAGCTTGGTTTTGTGATTATATCTGCGATTTTTGTGTGTACGCCATGTATGCAGATTGTGTAGGTATATTAGTATTCATGTGTGAGTGTATGTGTATGTGTGTGTGTTTGTATGTATGTGTGTGTGCCTGTCTGTATGCGTGTGTGTGTGTGTGTGTGTGTGTGTGTGCGTGTGCGTGTGCGTGTGTGTGTGTGTGTGTGTGTGTGTGAATGTGTATCTGTGTGTCTGTGTGTATCTGTGCATGTGTGTGGTGATAGCATGTGTGTGTGTATGCGCACGCGTATGTGCGTGCGCACGCGTGTGTTTGTTTGTGACTGCATGGATTTAAACGATGAATTTGCATTTGTACTCCTCTTCTTTTTGTGTCTTAATGCTTGTATTTTTGGTTTTGTACATGTGTATAGTAATGTCATTGTAAAGCGCTTGGAGCTGCTAGGTAAGCGCTCTATAAGTTTGGTTTAAACAAGTTTATTCAATAAATTCCATTGGTACTATTACCGCATACATGAAATAAGGAACATGGAGCACAACAAGCTAGGCTTATGAGCGTACTCTTAAAAGCAAATGAAATTTGGCGGACGATTTTAATATAACAAATTTGAAATAATGTCAAAATAATAATGGTAAATTATGGTAGACAAACATGTAACAATAAAAGGAAACAAAAAACAAAAGAAAAAAAAACCAATGCTAAACTAACAACAGTACTCACACGCGCTCGCACACTCACTCGCACACACACGCATACAATGACTTCCACATGGTTGAAAATAGAATACTACCAGAACAAGGAAATGTAAACAGTACTGCACATGGTCGTTTCGAACATGGATGAGATAAATGCATTCATTATTCAAAACGTTTGCTTAATAAGATAAACCTGAATAACTGGTCAAATATCAATGCATTTTCGCTGTCTGACTTGTCTCTATTTCCATACAGAAAATCATCAGCGGTTAGCAAATCATAGTTGGGCAGTGTTGACAAGGTGACTTCACGTATTTGAAGAGATAAGGGGCAATGAAAAATATAGTGCTCCGCATTTTCAACACGATAACCACAAGTGCATGACGGGTCGGGAATTAAATGTCTGTCAAATAGATCACTATTTAGATTGCTGATCCTCAATCTCAGTCTGCAATGGATAATTTCTGATTTTCGATCAGATGTGTATCTATACGAGGGAACAACAGAATCATCAGAACTAATACGTTTTTTAAATAACCCAATAGAATCAAGTTGTTTTACAGTATCTGGAAGCTCATTCCACAGGGAAGTCGAAGACAGAAAAAATGACTTTTTATACAATTCAGTTCGAGAGTGGGGAGTCTGTCTGTCAAGTGGTCTTCGTCTATGGTAAGGGTTCACAGAAGCAACGAGAGGAGGCAGACGTTCTAGTAAGTATGGTGGCACGCGTGCATTAACTAATTTGAAATACAAAATCAATTTGTGTCTTTTTCGCCTCTCCTTCAGTGTTGTAAATCCTGATTCATCGTACAATTTTTGGTGACTCGTGCCACGAACTGCACCTATAATGGTTCTTATGGCATCAAGATGCAAGTTTTCTAATAAAGTAGCTAATCTGTCAGAACAGTTATCCCAAATGACGTCAGAAAAATCAAAATGGGGAATAATAAAAGATTTATACATAAGTTCAAGTGCCTTTCGGCTAAGGCGATACTTATAGGACCGAAAACATGAGAGAAGAACACGTACTTTAGATATAATTGACTGAACATGTGATTCCCATTTGCAGTCGCTCTGAATCAGTACACCAAGATGTTTGTGAACGTGGTTTTCTCTCAGAATTGTTCCATCAAATACAAGAGGAAGGGTTTCAGGCATTCTATTTCCAGAAAAGGTCATCAAATCTGTTTTTAAATTATTGAAATTAACTTTCCATTTTTCCGCCCAGTGTGCAATTTTGGCTAAGTCTGCATTTAAGATCTGTGTCCGCGTGTTTGCATCATTTAGAGATAAATACAAACTGGTATCATCAGCAAAAAGTTTAATGACAGATTCGATATTAATGACAATATCGTTAATGTACACAAGGAACAACAAGGGCCCCAGAACAGAACCTTGGGGAACACCTGAACAAACACGTCCGTATGTCGATTTCCTGCCTTGGATAACAACGGCTTGTAACCTGCCTGTCAAATAATCTTCAAACCATTTTAATAAAACACCTCTTATGCCTATAGCATATAATTTATGCAACAAACCCTTGTGCCACACTCTGTCGAAGGCTTTTGATATATCACAGAAAACAGCCTGAGTCGTCAACTGCTTATCTAAGGATTGACAAAAATCGTCATACATACTCAACAACTGGAAACTAGTTGAATCACCAGGAATAAACCCTGACTGAGAAACCGTTAATAAATCATTCTCTGTGAGATATCGAAAAACATGGGCTTGAACACATTTTTCCAATACTTTTCCAATGCAACTGAGTAATGAAATCGGACGATAGTTACTGCAGTGTTCTTTTTCACCTTTCTTATAAATGGGATTCACATGAGCTACTTTCCAAATTTTCGGAAACTTTCCCTCAGCCAACGATCTCTGGAAAAGGGTTGCAAGCGGATTTGAAATAATACAAGCAGCAAGTTTAAGAAGTTTATTGTGAACCAAATCAGGACCTACTGCTTTCCTAACATCGAGGTTGTTTAGAACAGCGTACACCATTTCGGTAGTTATCACGAGAGGACTAATGGAAATGGGCTCTTCTTCAACTGGTGGAACGTCATCATCATGACCATGTATATGCGACTGTCGTAGAAATGCTTCATTAAAAACCTCGGCTTTGTCCTCTGCAGAGTAATACACAATTCCATTGCTTTCAATGGGCGGAATCTCATTTGTACTCATTCCTTTCTTTTTCAAAAAAGAGTTGACTACCTTCCACCAGTCTTTATTGCCAAAATTATGAGGTGACAATATTCTATTTTCTAGTTCCCTAATGTGCTCTTCTTTCCTTTTTCTTATAACATCAGTCAAATTATTTCTCAACCGTCGGAAAAGAGACCAGCACCATACAGTATCCAGACGTTTGGCTAATGCGTGAATATATTGCTTTTTCCTAATCAACTTTTTGATTTCCTCGGTGATCCATACAGCATCGTGTCCGTTCATTGTCACTACCTTTACAGGCATACATTCTTTAGCTATCATCATTAACTTATCGGAAAACATTTCAGCGGCGTCATCAATGGATTCTAAATCGACTATATTATTCCAATCTACACTTTCCATATCTTGCAACAACTTGTCAACATCGATTTTGGAATAATTATATAGTGTTCGTTTGAATGAACCACCCGACGGTAAGTCATAATTCAAATATACAAAAGGACACGAGTGGTCACTGCATACAGGTGGTAGAACACCAACTCTTTTTACCAAGTTAGGACACGGAGTTAATACCAGATCGATTATAGTTGACGAGGTATCGGTTATTCGAGTGGGTTCTGATATCAACTGAGATAAACTGTTTGTGTTCATTAATTCCCGCAGATGAAACGGGGGGTTAACAGTACAATCAGCGTTGAGATCACCAAAGATAATAAACTTATGTGGGGTATTCATGGCAAGTTGAACGGAATCGTTGATAAGAAGCCAATGGTCGACGGTTGCACTCGGTGGTCTATAAAACACACCAACGAGAAGAGTATCTTGACCCAACTTAGTCTCAATCCAGATCGCTTTCAAATCAGGTATACACAAGTCGATCCTCGGTTTGCAAATCAGATTACTATTTACATAAACGGCTACGCCGCCGTGGGAATCCCCGGGCCTATCACGTCTAACTGGAGGGTGGTAACCTTTTAAGCAGATGCAGTCTTGGTCAACTTTGTCCGACAGCCAGGTCTCAGATACAGTTATTATATCAAACTTCCCCAATTCGGCCTCAAGGAACGGTGTCTTATATTGAAGACTGCGAGTGTTTACATGAACAATAGAGATCCCATCCCCTCGGGTTGTGCTTGGTCCAGGATTAGGATGGATATCACCACACATAAACAACAATAAGCAAATTGCAATAGATATGGTTTGAGATGTAAAATTCACAGAATCAGCACAAAAAATGAGTGAGGTGGCATATTTCCACATCGAACCAGCAAAGTTCACAGCAATGTCGTAACAACATATTGGGTCGTTACGAGTAAGCTTCTGGGCAGGAAATAAAAACAAAAACAACGCAAGAGACAAGCCAGCACTACCACGAACGAGAATAATCATAAGCGACTGGATATTTCCCTTGTTAAGAAAAGATAGTTTATACACAGATAGCGCTGACGCAACAGGGAGATAACTTCCCACACTGGCTCTGTATTGAGACAGACTACACCCACCCATCTAGGTCACAGCTCGTTGCAAAAAATCAAACAAGGCAGAGCCAAGGGTGTGAGACAATCTCCCCGACACGTGCGCCCTATCCTTTTGCATCAGGCATGAAGTCATTGTGGACAACAACAAACAACAACAAGCAAACAAACAACAACAAGCAAACAAACCAACAATCAAACAAACACACAATCAACAACGTCGACAGTTAAAGTCAACAATCAAAAACAATCGAAAACAAAATATTTAGACACGCAGTCTCGCGTGTTAATGTAAAATATAGGGTAAACTAAGGTATCAATCAAAGGTAACTATTTCAAAAATAACTAAAAATAACTAAAACAACCAGAGATAATAGAAGAGAAAGTACTGCCACTTGCTCTCTTGAACAACATTTAATGTTCACATGCAAGACAAAGGGTAAAATGCTGACCGCATTAAATTTTGCTCTATAAGTTTCCATTATTATTATTATTATTATTATTGTTATTATTAAGGCATCGCAGAGACCCCAAATTGCCCAGCTGGTAGACAAGTCTTATTGTGATTGGGAGTCTTACATTTTAACCTCTCTAAGGCATCGCAGAGACCCCAATTTGCCCAGCAGGTGAACAAGTCGTGTTGCGATTGAAAGTCTAACATTTAAACCTCTCCAAGACGTGACAGGTACCTGACACCTGTTACTGGGTGACCTTTGCGGTCCTGCAGCCTCCGTCCTGCAGAGATTGCTGCAGTTTATTTTTGTCTGGCAGACAATCTGTCGTTGGGCCCTCTGGGTATTGGACAAAAAACTCTATTGGTCTTCAGGGCCACCCCCCCCCCCCCCCCCGCACTAATGGCTCTAGACGAGGAAAAATAATAGACTATAGAATTTCTGGGGACCACCAACAACAAAATAAACAGTTTCGCTGCTGCCATAAGGGCTGCTATTTTCCCGAAACACTGGAGAAAGGGACACGAATGTCCCCAAGCGGTCCAGGGAATTTTAGTAGGTGATGACTACGTTTGGCTCCTGCCTTCAACCGTTTTGTTAAAGTAGTGGTTGTGGTCTGGTGGAAAGTTTGCTCTTGCATCTCTACTGACATTTTCTGTGTGAAGTATCTAGTTTGCACTTTATATAACAGCCTGTAACAGAAGAATTCACTTTGGTGGGTGTTTTTGTTGCCACCAAATCAGACACTGTTTAAAGCTACCAACATCCCTAGCTGCCTTCTTTTCCTGGGAGTTGGTTTAAACAGTGTTTATTCAACAATTCATAGATAATTCAACGTAATACATGTTAAGGATCAACAACAAGCTCAAGCTTATGGTGGTGACCCTGGGAGTTGGTGCTTCATTTCGCAACTTTATCTGCTGAAAATGAAGAAGGGAATGTTCTCTCTTGAAACAAGAGATCCTGATAGAGTGTTACAGTATGAAAGATTGTTTTGCACATTTGTATCATTGCACGGCGAGTGTACTGTACTCAGCTCTCTTTGGAACACACAACGTTAATGTGGGCACGATAATTATGCTTCAGCCAAAAATACTATTGCAAAAGGTCTGCCTTTTGAAATCTTTGTTATTTCAAAGGATTTCGGTCATTCCAAGCCTGAAAATAAACATATACATAAAAAATAAAAAAGACCCAAAAAAGTGTACTCACGTGTGAACGAAGAATACGGAACGAATAACAGGATCAGAAAACGTTAAAAAAAACAACCAAAGGGTTGGTTGGTTGGTTGGTTGCTTGCTTGCTTGCTTGCTTCGTTCGTCCGTTCGTTCATTAGTTGTTCGTGTGTTCGTTCGTTCCTTTCTTTGTTTCTTTGTTTGTTTCTTTGTTTGTTTATTCGCTTGCCTAACCAGTAAAGCATAAGATAGAAAGAAGAAAATTATGTATCGAGAATTAATTTGCTTGATGGAAATTATATTCGGCTTCCTAATGTAATCCATTACTGCGATGCCAGAAACACCCTTCTCTCTCTCTCTCTCTCTCTCTCTCTCTCTCTCTCTCTCTCTCTCTCTCTCTCTCTCTCTCTCTCTCTCTCTCTCTCTCCCTCCCTCCCTCCTTCCCCCTCCCTGCCGCCTGCTGTGCACAGATTTACAAGAAAACGAATTTAATTTTGATGAGTATCTCGTATTTCAGCAAACTGCTTTAAGAAATCTGAGTTCGCTTGATAAAAGTAAACGAATGAAGCTGAGGATTTGATTCGGACGGATACAATTTTACTTAAAGGCACAGTGCAGCTCACAGCCTTCGTTTTGCGTTTTTGGTGCAGCTGAGTGCATTTACAGTTCAAAAATCCTCCTATGGTAGTAAAACAAACCCAAAACTACCCAACGACGACATCTGTGAAGCTCGACAGTTTCTTGTTCACGCGAGTGCATAAATTAACCTAGTTATTACGTGGTGTTTGGTCGGAGTTTGATTCAACTGAGTGATTCCGGCCTCCATTTTGTTTTACACAAACTCATGATGACGTCTGACATAGTTTGCTAGTGACGTGTCTTTTTGTGCATGATGTGGTGATCTACCTGATCTAAATTTAGATCCAAAAATAGGCCAAGACCAGCCGGGTCCGAGTACGAAATGAGTTCGTAAAAAAATCGCAGTTCTTGACTCTTTGGGTGCAAGTCAATGAAACTTGGTAGTTCTTCTAACGGATAGCTGCCTGAGGTATGACTAAAAGCCCCAGGGGCTCCGTGCACCTGGATTTGAGAAGTTCAGTACCTTTAATACAAATACGAGAAAGCGAAAGCAGCAGCAAATTAATTTTGGAAACATCGATTTCGGATTCTGTTTCATGATTTGGTTTCTTTGTTGTTCTCGTTGTTGTTTTGTTTTGTTTTGTTTTGTTTTGTTTTGTTTTGTTTTGTTTTGTTTTGTTTTGTTTTGTTTTGTTTTTGTTTTTGTTTTTGTTTTGTTTTGGTTTGGTTTGGTTTGGTTTGGTTTGGTTTGGTTTGGTTTGGTTTGGTTTGGTTTGGTTTGGTTTACTACTTAGTAGCGCCTTCTGGATGATTGTATCCATTGATTGATACGAAGAACAAAACCTAAGGCTGCTCACTAGATATTGCAAGTCCAAAAACAAAGAGACTGCCAACGTTCCAAAATTCAGAATCAAAAAACAAGAAAGGTAGGTTGTTGGAACGTTTGTTATTGACAAAACAATACATTCACAATACAATACAATGTGAATGTATTGTTTTGTCAATAACAAACGTTCCAACAACCTACCTTTCTTGTTTTTTTATTTAGATATTGTAATGTTAACGTGTTTCTGTCATCAATACAAGACACAAGCTCTATTAACGAAGGCGTGCGTTATTCCTTTCACATAAACTACAGAGGGTGCCAGGACTGGGCCACAAAGCAACGCGTTCATTTGGAAATTATGAAAACGGAAGCTCCAAATGTCTAACCCACTTCATGGGTAAAGTGAGAGATTTCGAAAATTGTGAAAACAGCATCTCCCAAATTAATGTCCTACTCACACTTTCCCTCGCACTCCACCCTCCTCAGTTTTCCATCCCTTCACCTTCTAACCTTTTCACTCCATCCTATTTCATCCTCAGTCTAAGCGGAGAACACGGTTTTCCATTTCAGCCAATCAATAACGAGCCTTGATCATTCAAAAAACGTCAGTAAATAACGGGACGGCTCCGAAGCAATTGAATCTTTATCGCATTTAACTGCGCATGCGATTAAACTAAATTAGCTTAATCGCATAAGGAGCGGCCGCCCGATTAATAGCCAAAGCGCCCCCTATGTTTGCTCTCCGTGAGTGCAGAGTTGTACACCTTGCCTAATGTTTAACCTCGGTGGCCTTCGCTGTTTAACTGATCGATAGACAAAGCGCGTGTGTTCTTTGCGGTTATTACATAAAAGACGCTGCTAATGGCCGTCTCCATCGGTGTTTTCATGAACACTGAGATGCTGTTTATACATGTCACGATTTAGTGACATGGACGGAGAAAGGAACACTCTGTCGGGTGCCTATCTCAAATTGTGATGTAAAGCGCCTGTGCTTTTGGGCAACGGGCTGTGTTTAGCTGACAGAGCATAGCTGAGCACGGGGATTTCGTTTTGCAGGGGTTCCACGTGGGTGATTTTGCTGTCTGGGCAAAATCGGCTGTGACTGAACTGAATATCTGACACGCGGAGTCACGTGATATTTTCAAGGTTGTTTTGTGGGGACATGAAACTAGGGACTTCAACATTTGGCGGCCAGAGAGAAGGGCAGGTTTCTTGTTTCCAGACGTTTGTTGGTTTACAACACGTTGGTGATACATACTTTCATGACAACGTGCCGTTCTGCATGTACAGTAGGGCTTTTGAGAACGTCAAGAAGGGACCACCTTTCGCCGTCTACATGTTAATTGACAACAAGGTTGTCAGGTGTGACTCTTGGCTGAGCGGGGAAATGTTCCAACGCACAAAGTAATTCAGCGCAAGAGGGGGTGTGGCAGAAAATGCTGTTTTAAAAGTTCGTTTGTGCAGGCCCACGTGCTCTATGAAATATAGAAGGGTGACATGTTTAATGGTGGAGTGTGAAGGGTAGCGTGGCATGTTTAGTGCACCGATGCTTTTTGTTGCAGCTTACTTATCTTCTCATCGTATGCTGTAACCGGAACATCTGTTGTATGCTGTAACCGGAACATCTGCTGTATGCTGTAACCTGGTGTTCTGGTGGTTGCTGTCGCTGTCGTCATCCTACCATTCTTCATTTCTACTATTTCTGGTGTACTACGGGGAGGACCTTCAGCGACTGAGTGAGGCGCCTGATATCTCCACTAATCCCTGCTTCGTTTCCACGCCAGCCGGCACTTCATTCAACGGAGCAGTTGTGGAGATAGACTATTTACGGGTCGCCCATGTTCATTGCACCCTGTATACCACCTAGTCATCGTTTATATTTATGATTTCCTTTGAGTGGTGACAACGTGGGGTGTGTGACACCTGCATTAACCAGCGCTTTTGGCAGATCAGTAACTTTCCTATCTATACACGGGATCAGCGTGTTATTATCATTTTCTAAACTTTAACTGGCATTTTTGTCAGTGACCTATTTTTACGTTTTGAACGTAAAACATCTTTTGGAGTGAAGTCTCGAGGGAGGTGGCGAGATAGTATATAAACAGGCGTCTGAAAGTTATACTTTTGTTGATTCTATCTATTTGTATGACTGCGAGAGTGAATCGTGGTGTGGTTAGTTAGTTAGCAGTAACTAACCGTTCATAATCACCTTCTGTGATATAGTGAAACGTGACAATACAAAAAAAAAGGAATATGAGCTCCCGCCGGCGTAAAGAAACAAAACAAAAAACCTCTGTACGCAGTGTCACTCATGCACGCAGTCGCACGTACACTTCGGACGCACGCACGCATTGATCAATGCACGTATACGTATGTATACGCACGCGCGAACGCACGCACTTGCACATGCACAAGCACACACTAACACACACACACACACACACACACAAACACACACACACACACGTGCGTGCACACACACACACGTGCACACACACACGCACGCGCACACACACTCACACACGCGCGCACACACACACACACAGTTATTATATACACACGCGCGCGCACACACACACACACACACACACACATACACACACACACACACACACACACACACACCTGCATTGGTGACATGCATGAGAGAAAAAAACACCACTGCAGAACTTAGAAACAGAAACAGAAGACTTTGGGCAAGCGCATTACATTTTTTTTATAATCACTATTCCCAGCTGTGCTTCCTCTCTCGATTTCATGTCCTCAGCGGCCTTGCTGTTGGGGCGTAAAACTTCATTCGAACAAAGCCTCATCGCAATCAGAGCATAATAAGCCTACTATGTGAGTTCAATAGCAAAGAAGAGAATTTTGGTCTACTGATTCGCGTAACTCGTATCAAAACAGTCAACATCTGCAATACATTCAAACATGTAGAATGTATTTTCGACAGGCTCATCGGAATCAAA
Source organism: Littorina saxatilis (assembly GCF_037325665.1). Classification (NCBI taxonomy): domain Eukaryota; kingdom Metazoa; phylum Mollusca; class Gastropoda; order Littorinimorpha; family Littorinidae; genus Littorina; species Littorina saxatilis. The sequence continues at coordinate 23,029,852 of NC_090249.1, forward strand.
AACCACCTCTTGAGTTCCATAACATCGGTCATAATTTGGGCTCTATTCTATTTATCAGAATAGTAACCATAACACAAACGCAAGAGGGATCAGTTATCATTACCTTTCTTGTAATTTGATTCCAGATTTAGTTGGGTTTTTTGTAACTTTCTGTTTCCTTCTGATTTCTTCCTAACAAAACAGTGTATGCATGCCGTAGGCCGTAGGCTTGTTGTTGTTGTTGTTTTCACTTTATGATAATGTGAATTTCATGAACATGTTAAACATAGATAAAACATTGTTTAAACCAAACAGTGAGAATTATTGTTCGGTATATTTCAACCTCGAATGCATATTTTCAATGCAAAAGACAAACTATAAATATTTTTTACTTGTAAATGCACCCAGGAGCAAAATCCCTGGGGATTATATTACGGATGGCTCTGTCAAATGGAATTGGCACGTTCGGCTTTAATTGTATCTCAAAAACAGAACTGATGCCGTTTCTGTCGATTTGTGATTGCAATGCAAACATATTCTGTTGTTGTATTTGTATTTTTTTTTCAGCGAAAGCGTAAAAATAGGTGAAGAATATAAAATTGTCAACTTCTTGGAGGACAAAAGATGTCAGTGTACACTATTTTAATAGGGTTTGAGCTTTGTTTTACTCCTTCTCAACCACTGCCTGTTGTTTTATGCTAGAAATGTTACACAGGCTTCTCATTCCACCAGAATTAAGGTACGCTTGTCTCTGTCCATTAGAACATTAAAACGTGTTCCATTTGGAAGGATAATTAAGGGCAGCTTCCAAGGACAAAAGAAAGTTTTCATTATAGATCTACCAAATATTTCATGGTAGTTCATTTCAGAATAAAGTGAGACTGCTGTCAAACCTACGATTCTGTGCATTCCCATTTTGGCATTTAAATCAAACGCAGATATTCTTCAGAAACTTTAAACATAAACATAGTTAAAAAGCAATTACCAAATCTACATCACACCAGAACTTAAAGCTAAATTGTGTTAACCAAAATAGATACACCAACACAGAATGTCATCCTCTACACAATGGAAGCTGCCCTTAAAGTGAATGAATGCCGACATTGTATCTGAAAACAACTCTCGAAGGCGAAAACAATCAGAACAAAAACAAATGCTCTGAAAAGCAAGCACGTCAGAGTATGGAAGGTCAAGGAAAAACTACAAGAGGACAATGAACTCCTAATGCCTCGGTCTCACATCTACGAATGTCACCCGACTTTAGGTAGTCGGCTGGAAGTCGGAAGATTGTTTTTGTTTTTGAAAAGTCGGTTAGTTCGGAAGGCCCTTCAGACTGTTTTGAAATTTTCAAAACAGTCGGAAGAGCCTCCCGACTCAGACGAATAGAAATTTGTCGGGTGGTTGTCGTAAGCGTGTCGGTTTAGTCGTAAGGCGATTCTGATTAGTCGTAACGGTAGTCGGAAGACTCGTAAGGGTGGTCGGATTTGTCGGTAGCATAGTTTCGTTCGGATTAGTCGTAAGGGCAGTCTGATTTGTCGTTAGGACAGTCGTTAGCTAGTCGGTTTAGTCGTTACACTGGTCGTGAGAGTCGGCTATTGTTCGGAAGTTTTTCAGCCGGGCCTGTCGTAACTGCAGTCGGAATTGTCGTTACTGCAGTCGGAAGTGTCTGGACACATGTCGGATTTGTCGGCCCTAAAGTCGGGTGGTTGTCGTCTGCTTGTCGGCTACATGGTCGGATAAGTCGTAAGGACAGGTCGGGAGTGAAATTTGGAGCCGAATTTGCATCCGACACTTCAGACCTAGCCGACTTAACTATCCCGGACACTTCCAAAAAATCGTATATGTGAGACCGAGGCATTACAAAACAGCTGAAAAAGACATCAAAAACCGAAGCTTTGTTCAGGGGGTTTAAATCTGTAGGAGAAAGAGAAAGAGAAGAAAAGGGGAAAAAGACCTACAGCAAACAGGAACGTGGATGGTGGGTACAATAATCGAAGATGAATTAATGACAGACGCACGCACACACAGACATGCAAGGACATAAACATACACAAAGACGAACACTAACAACACACACACACACACACACACACACACACATACACACACACGCACATACAAACACACACACACACACACACACACACACACACACACACACACACACACACTCACACACACACACACACACACACACACACACACACACACCACTGCTCTCATTCCTCTTACGCCCACCCCCATTCCACACCCTACCCGACAACCCCCTCCCTCACCCCCACGTTCACACGTACACACATTATCCGTTCATTACCTTAAATCCTGGCCTAATTTTACGTAAAACCGTGACTCTTGGACCTGGCCAGCAGACAAGCCCTCGTTCTTTATTCATCCTACATTAACCGCGCGTTACTCGGAAACACGAGTTTTCAGAGCTCTAATGGCTAAGACAACACACTAATGCTTCTCTGAGTCTGATTTCTGCGTCACTCTAATTGCCTTCGGGTCGATAGATTTGTCAGTGTTAGGCTTTCCTTGTCTCTCCATTCAACCGTCCATTGTTTTGAAGTTTTATCCTTCGTTTGTACAGTTATAGATTTGGTTAAAAGTTTTTCATTCACAGTGGCTGTGTCTGATTGAGCTGTTGTTTGGATGAAGGGACCTTCGCTGCCAACAAACTCTGTAAATTCGTTGCATATACATTGTGTCACCTATTGTAGGTGCTTTGGTTTGGTTTAGTTCGTTGTTGTTGTTGTTGTTGTTGTTGTTGTTGTTGTTGTTGTTGTTGTTGTTGTTGTTGTTGTTGTTGTTGTTGTTTCTGGTTTGGTTTGGTTTGGTGTGGTTTGCTTTGTTTCGATAAGATTTGGTTGGGTTGGGTTTGTTAAGTATTGCTATGCTTTGCTATTTTTCTTCTTTTTTTTCTTCTTTTTTTTTAAATAAAGCAGGAAAGCATAACATTAGCAGGACAAAGAATCAAAACCTGCTACTGCAATTGCATGACAGTGACGATTAAAAAACATAAACGTTAACGATATCTGACCAGGCACGGAGCTGACATTGGGTAATGTGTTATCATGCATGTAAGCATATTGACGAAAACCATTACAGATACGTCTTTATTAATGTTCAATGAACGCCCGATGTTCTCTTTTAGGCTGAAAGGCACAGTCTTTCCCATGAAAAATGTTGGGCTCACCATCTCAGATCTCAAAAAAGCTTTTACATAGAATAAAAACATCCCTCCACTTGGACAATTACCAAAATCAACATCCTGACTGCTTACAGTGTGCAGTGTGAGAATGTTATCATCAAATAATTTAACAAATTGCCTTTGAGAGAAGAATTTATGACACAAAATCCCACTACCCGGAGTTGAAGCCTGGTATGTGTCCAAGTGGAGGGATGGTCTTATACCATGCAAAAAGCCTGGTCAGATCTGAGATTATGAGTCGAACTGCTTTTAACGGGAAAGGACCGTGTCTTTTAGTTTAGAAGCGGTCCCCAAAGGGATCCTGGGCAATAGAAGTGTCAAAGGACGACTGTTTGTGATAAACGGAGTGGGAAATGGCGGATTGCAGACTGCATTTATCCATTTCTGTTTGAACTCTCTAGCGTCAGGAGTCTCGTTTTGTCGTCAGTAGACACATTCGCTCTGTCGCTTGCGGGGATTTGTAATCTGCTTTCGTAAGAAATAATGTCACCAGGCAGAAGAAGTTTATCGAGTGTGATGCAGAGGAGGCCAAGTTTACGCAGACAGAACTCATGAGAACTTAGAACAAAGATCAGAGAAAAGAAAGCCAAGTTAAGGAAGTTTATCGCCTAGTTGCCCTCAACTCAGTCCCTTTCAAGTGCTCGGAGAGGCTCGTCTTGAGGAGGCTGCTAAAAGAGATACGCCCGCATCAGGACCCTTTCAAGTTCGCCTATTCCCCCAACAGAAGTTCTGAGGATGCAATCAACACGCTTCTTCATGATACGTACAGGCATCCAGAGAAGCCAAAGTCATACGTGCGTGTGCTCTTCTTGGACTTATCGAGTGCGTTCAACACTATCCAGCCTCGCCTGATGGTGGCCAAGCTGCTTGGCATTGAGGTCAACCCCATGGGTCTTCAGCTTCCTGATGGACAGGCCACAGCGCGTCAGGATCACCAACAATAAGTTGAGGTGTGGTCAACGTGACCCACACCAACACCGGCGCGCCCCAGGGGTGTGTCATGTCACCGGTACTCTTCGCCATCTACACGTCGGACTGTCAGCTCACGAGGGAGGAGGTGCTACGGGTCAAGTTCTCTGATGACACATCCATCTTCGACGTGGTGACCAGTGAAGACAGCAGCTACCGGACATCGATAAGATGGCCACGTGGTGCCGAGACAACCACCTTCTTCTGAATATCGGCAAGACGAAAGAGATGATCGTGTATTTTCGAAGGAAACCAGCAGCACATGACCCATTAGTTGGTGTGGGTGTGGGTGTAGGTGTAGGTGTGTTTGTGTGCAAGTGTGCGAGCGAGCACGATGTCTGGAGAGAACCTCTCTCTCTCTCTCTTTCTCTCTCTCTCTCTCTCTCTCTCTCTCTCTCTCTCTCTCTCTCTCTCTCTCATTCTCTCTCTCTATCTTTCTCTCTCTCTCTCTCTCTCTCTCTCTCTCTTTCTCTCTCTCTCTCTCTCTCTCTCTCTCTCTCTCTCTCTCTCTCTCTCTCGTAAGAGCGATGAAATACTGCACACGTAAAATAATTGACACACATAATTGCATTAGCTGAACCAAATTCAAGGACACTGCATGAATCCCAATACAAAAAAACCTTTGCTGGAATGCTCATCAGAAAAAAAGACGTTGGTGAACATAAGAGTAAAATAGAGAAAAACCAGGCTTAGAATAGACAATGATTTGTTCTTGATACGAAACTGATACAATTAATTCATTATGTCATGTTACATTAGAGAAGCAAGATAGTTTACGGGAAAATCTCCACACAAAATCTTTGACAGTTTCACATACATTTCCTTCTCCCTTTTCCCGCTTATTTTTGCTTGTGTGCTCCGGGTAAAAAAAAATCTTTGGAATTCGAGAACAACATTTTTCATACTTAGAGATAATAAAGAATTAGAATAAGGGTTTAATATCACAACCAAAGAAACTAATATATTCAGCTTTCTCAAAGTCTCGCCTTTCAAATATCACTTTAGAAATCTTTTGGAATATTGCGAAACATTTCACGACTGTAAACCAGCGCCGTCGACTTTTGCGAAATATCAAAATGTCAAAGTGCCAAAAACGTGAAAATCGTGACAAGAAAGATTGCAAGCCAGCATTGCACCGTATGCTCTTCCTCCTCACTCTTCCCTCGCCCCAACAACCAACGTAATGATTGAGCACTTTTTGTTTATTTGTTTTGTGCGCGTACGCACACACACACACGCGCACGCGCACGCACGCACACACACACACACAAAACACACACACACACACACTCACACACACACAAGCGCACACGCACACACGCACACACACACACACACACACACTGACACACACACACACACACACACACACACACACACACACACACACACACACACACACACACACACACACACATGTGGAAATATAAATCATCAAAATTAGAGGCGATTATAAACAGACTTTTTAAAACTGTCTTTTTAATGACTTCAAGCGTTTGAAAGATGATGAGAGAAAGACAGACAGACAGACAGACAGAGACAGACAGACAGAATGAGAGACAGAGACAGAGAGCTGAGCGGAACTGAGGACCAACACATTGACACGATCAGTAAAACCAAACATTACGATTAAAACAACAAACGATGGCCAATCCCACGCAGCGGTTCAAAGGGAGAAAACGAACAACCAAGGGAAGTAACTACGAGCGCGTGCTTTCACCCTAATTGCAAATCCCTGTCGTGGTCTGACATGATTTGACTATCTATCAAATAAAGACACTGCTGTCGTTAATGCTACTCTTACACTGTGCCGAATTGCCCTTG
>NC_090249.1:23038334-23043334 GCF_037325665.1 Littorina saxatilis
AGGAAGACAGAGAAAGACGAAAAAAATCGATATCAACAGAGGGGGGTGGTGTTCAGTTAGGGTGGGTGTATGAAGAGACATAGCTAGAAAGACAAAGCAATGAAATTAAAGACGGGCTGACAAACAAACGTCGACAGACAGACGGACAGACACAGACCAGCGTTCAGACATGAAAAATGAAACAAACAATACGGATATTGTACATCAGTGGAAAACGGACAACCAATATTTGATCAAAGAAAACATGCGTGTAATACACTGACAACCGGGTAACAGTTACATGCTGCACAATTCCGGCTTGGCAACTGTGAGGGCTACAATTTCATTGACCCCAACCACTTAAACAATCCCGCCTTAATACCACATTTACAACCAGTACCATCAACTATCAACTGATCGAACTCAAAGCTAAAATCAGTAATAATGATGTTTCATTGAACTGTCTTATTTCTACTTACCACTGATCTGAGCAAAGGTAAGCTCCGACGCCCAGGGAAGGGATACAACCAGGCACTCGCCCGTCCTTCCCACGTGGTTTGACAGTCTTTTACAATCCAAGGCAACAGGAATTCGAAACCAAGACCCAAAACAGCTGTCCTTAATCTCAAAATAGGCCAAACTAAGAACAAAGAGTAAACCTTAAACACAGCCTGGTAAACAAATTGACGACCACCTTGCGGCAGCTAGCGAGACGATGGGGAAACACTCCGCAGCCGAAAGCGAGACTGAGCAAGGAGCATAAAAACAAGTCCGAGAATCTACAGGAGCGAAAACACAGAGGAAAAGCGAGTCGCAGCGAGCACCAGGGATGCCTCCCCCAATAGATAACTGATTTGAAACCCCCTGCAGCGCCGTTTGTGCCGTGCAGCGTTTGGCTGTGCGTACGCCGGTATACGTCAGTGTTTTCTTGCAATGCTGCATGCACGACGCCTGATTTTTGCAGCAGCAGCACCTGTACAGAACAACAAGTGACCAGTACCAGAGGAGAGTATTCTCTAATTTCAATGTCGGTACGGAGTTGCTGAAGAACTACTAGCGCGAGCAACTGAAACAGAGGAAATAAGAGAGCACGCACAGAGAGAACAGATCAAAGAAAATGAAACAGAAAGAAAACACAGAGAGAAAACACAAAAAGAAATCAGAGGAAAGTGAAACAAACAGAGAGAGAGATAAGGGAACAGAGGGAGAACAGGGCGGGGATGTAGCTCAGTCGGTAGCGCGCTGGATTTGTATCCAGTTGGCCGCCGTCAGCGTGAGTTCGTCCCCACGTTCGGCGAGAGATTTATTTCTCAGAGTTAACTGTGTGTGCAGACTCTCCTCGGTGTCCGAACACCCCCGTGTGTACACGCAAGCACAGGACCAAGTGCGCACGAAAAAGATCCTGTAATACATGTCAGAGTTCGGTGGGTTATAGAAACACGAAAATACCCAGCATGCTTCCTCCGAAAGCGGCGTATGGCTGCCTAAATGGCGGGGTAAAAACGGTCATACACGTAAAAGCCGTGGGAGTTTCAGCCCATGAACGAACAAACAAACAAAACAAGTCGCGTAAGGCGAAAATACAACATTTAGTCAAGTAGCTGTCGAACTGACAGAATGAAACTGAACGCAATGTCATTTTTCAGCAAGACCGTATACTCGTAGCATCGTCAGTCCACCGCTCATGGCAAAGGCAGTGAAATTGACAAGAAGAGCGGGTTAGTAGTTGCGCTAAGAAGGATAGCACGCTTTTCTGTACCTCTCTTTGTTTTAACTTTCTGAGCGTGTTTTTAATCCAAACATATCATATCTATATGTTTTTGGAATCAGGAACCGACAAGGAATAAGATGAAAGTGTTTTTAAATTGATTTGGACAATTTAATTTTGATAATAGTTTTTATATATTTAATTTTCAGAGCTTGTTTTTAATCCGAATATAACATATTTATATGTTTTTGGAATCAGCAAATGATGGAGAATAAGATAAACGTAAATTTGGATCGTTTTATAAATTTTTATTTTTTTTTACATTTTTCAGATTTTTAATGACCAAAGTCATTAATTAATTTTTAAGCCACCAAGCTGAAATGCAATACCGAACCCCGGGCTTCGTCGAAGATTACTTGACCAAAATTTCAACCAATTTGGTTGAAAAATGAGGGCGTGACAGTGCCGCCTCAACTTTCACGAAAAGCCGGATATGACGTCATCAAAGACATTTATCAAAAAAATTAAAAAAATGTTCGGGGATTTCATACCCAGGAACTCTCATGTCAAATTTCATAAAGATCGGTCCAGTAGTTTAGTCTGAATCGCTCTACACACACACACAGACACACAGACACACAGACACACAGACACACAGACACACGCACATACACCACGACCCTCGTTTCGATTCCCCCTCGATGTTAAAATATTTAGTCAAAACTTGACTAAATATAAAAAGAGGGAGAACAGAGAGAATGTAAGGGAATGTAGAGAGAACAGAGTAAATAAAAGAAAGCAGAGAGATAACTGAGGAAAGAAGAGGGAACAGTGATAAAACACAGCAAAGCCAACAAGTCGCGTAAGGCGAAAATACAATATTTAGTCAAGTAGCTGTCGAACTCACAGAATGAAACTGAACGCAATGCAACGCAGCAAGACCGTATACTCGTGGTCCACCGCTCACGGCATAGGCAGTGAAATTGACAAGAAGAGCGGGGTAGTGGTTACGCTATGCTGCATAGCACGCTTTTCTGTACCTCTCTTCGTTTTAACTTTCTGAGCGTGTTTTTAATCCAAACATATCATATCTATATATTTTTGGAATCAGGAACCGACAAGGAATAAGATGAAATTGTTTTTAAAACGATTTCGGAAATTTATTTTTAATCATAATTTTTATATTTTTAATTTTCAGAGCTTGTTTTTAATCCGAATATAACATATTTATATATTTTTTGGAATCAGAACATGATGAAGAATAAAATAAAAGTAATTTTGGATCGTTTTATAAAAAAAGAATTTTAATTACAATTTTCAGATTTTTAATGACCAAAGTCATTAATTAATTTTTAAGCCACCAAGCTGAAATGCAATACCGAACCCCGGGCTTCGTCGAAGAGTACTTGACCAAAATTTCAACCAATTTGGTTGAAAAATGAGGGCGTGACAGTGCCGCCTCAACTTTCACGAAAAGCCGGATATGACGTCATCAAAGACATTTATCAAAAAACTGAAAAAAACGTTCGGGGATTTCATACCCAGGAACTCTCATGTCAAATTTCATAAAGATCAGTCCAGTAGTTTAGTCTGAATCGCTCTACACACACACACACACACACACACACACACACACACACGCACGCACGCACGCACATACACCACGACCCTCGTTTCGATTCCCCCTCGATGTTAAAATATTTAGTCAAAACTTGACTAAATATAAAAAGAGGGAGAACAGAGAGAATGTAAGGGAATATAGAGAAAACAGAGTAAATAAAAGAAAGCAGAGAGATAACTGAGGAAAGAAGAGGGAACAGTGATAAAACACAGCAAAGCCAAAAAGGAGAAACAGAGAGAGAACAAAGAAAAGGAAAGGAAACGGGGAGAGTTCAGACCAAAAAAAAAGAGGAAACATAGAGAGAACAGAGGAAAGAAAAGTGAACACAGAAATAACAATGACATGAAAACAGCAACATAATGAAAAGCAAAAGGAAAGTAGAGGAAACAGAAAGAAAACAGAGTAAAGAAGACAGAGAGAGAGAGAGAGAGAGAGAGAGAGAGAGAGAGAGAGAGAGAGAGAGAGACAGAGAGAGAGAGAGAGAGAGAGAGAAAGAGAGAGAGACAGAGAGAGAGAGATAGAGACAGAGACACAGAGAGAGAGAGAGAGAGAAAGAGACAAATTAAGAGAAACCAGAGAGAGAACAGACCAAAGAAGGTGAAACGGAGAGACCTGAGAAAAGAAGGGGAACAGAGAGTTAACAATGCAAATAAAAGAAAACAGAGATATAGCACAGAGCAAAGATGGGAGAACAAAGAGAGAACAAAAGAAGGAAGAGAGAACAGACAGAAAACAGTGAGAGAAAAAAAACCAGAACGATAGCAGGGAAAAGTAGAGGGAACAGAGAGAGAACAGAGCAAAGGAGATGAAACAGACAGAGAACAGAGAAAAGAAGAGAAAAAATAGCAAGAACACAGCAAAGAAGAAAAACAGATTGAGAACAGAGCACAAACTAATAGGAAATAGAGAGATCAAAGGAAAGGTGATAAAACAGAGAGAGAACAGAGGAAAGACTGAGAGGAAACAGAGAGATAACAGAGCAAACAGAGAGAGAACAGAAATAAGAGTAAACAGAGATAACAGAGCAGATAAGTGAAAATAGAGGGGGAACAGATCCAAACAAAAGAGCAAAGAAGATAAAAACAGAGGTTGAACCAAGAAAAGAAAAGAAAACGGAGAAAACAGAGCACAGAAAAGACAACAGATAGAGAGAGAGAAGAGGAAAGAAGGGAAAACAGATAGAGATAAGAGGAAAGAAGAGAAAACAGATAGATCACAACGAAAAGTCTGCGGGGAAACAAAGAAAGAACAGAGGATAGAAAAGAGAAGAATTGAACTTTATTTAACAAGGACTAAGATTTAAGGCTACGCCTTTTCTTACAATCTGTCTTTACAGCAGAGAGAGAGAGAGGGAGAGAGAGAGAGAGAGAGAGAGAGAGAGAGAGAGAGAGAGCGGGGGGAGAGAGACAGAGACACAGAGAGAGAGAGAGACAAAGAGATCAGAGCAAGGGAAAGGAAACAGAGAGAGAACAGAGCAAAGAGGAGGAAACAGATAGACAACAGAGCAAATAACAGAAAACACAGAGAAAACACAGGAAAGAAGAGAAAACATTGAGACAACAGAGGAAAGAAGAAGAAACAGACAGATAACTGATGATAGAAAAGAGAACAGAACAGAAAGCACAGAGAGAACAGAGGAAAGGAGACAAAATAGAGAGACAACAGAGGAAAGGGGGAAAAATTGAGAGACGA
>NC_090249.1:23048334-23070834 GCF_037325665.1 Littorina saxatilis
GTTTTCACCCAGAACTTGCACGTAAAGACGCACCTGTCTGCTGTGGTCAGTTTACCGTTTAGAAAAGAGACACCTTGTGGGATGGCAGTCTGATATTTTTTAGGATTGAAAAACGAGATTTAGCGGTTGGATTGTTATGAGCGTTGCTTTATTATGTTTTTATGTGTGTGTAAGTGTGTGTGTGTGTGTGTGTGTGTGTGTGTGTGTGTGTGTGTGTGTGTGTGTGTGTGTGTGTGTGTGTGTGTGTGTGTGTGTATGTGCATCTACGTGTATAAATACTGCCATCTTTGCAAAATGTCTGTATGTGTGTCCCTGTTTGGGTGGTTTTACATTCCGCAAGATTTAGTTTTCGGGTGTTTGATTCAGTCTTGTCTTGCAGAACGTTGTTTTCAGTCCATTTCTGTTGAAGGAACAGGAAGCTGTGCCGAGCCATCTTCATTAAAGATTCATCCCAAATTCAGAAGGCAGCAGACGTGATGGGAAAGAAAAGTTTGACGAAAAGCAAAACGGGTTTAATTTCCTGTCCACAGCCGTTCTCGGCCTGTCAGAGAGAAAAAACTCATTTCCTTTGTCAGAGAATTTGTCCCTCCCTCAGACCTCAGACGATTTCCAGAAAAGATCTCTTCTCACGGGCGTTTAAACGGCTCTTCCGATCTTCTCGCCTCGGGTTGGTTCCCTTCGCTGTCATGCGTCATGTGAGTGTCTGTCCCTGGTGGGCGGTGAGCTCCCTTTGGTTGATGAGGTTGATGTCAATGTCTTGTCATGGCGGGCCGGTACAGCTGTAATACTGGTGTTACTATATGGTGCTTGCAAACTCCTACACGTTTCCTAGGACGTTGAGATTTGCCGAGCTGTACCCTTATTTGGTCAACCAATAAGCTGAGCGTGAAGTTTAAAGGGACGGGTTTGGATTGGAGCTCTAAACTTGGAGTTGGGTGACGGCTTAGTGAATCACGCCCGTCTGTTTCTCTCGTGTGTTTCGCGCTGTTCCACCGGATTTGTAAACTTCGCCTTGCAAGTCAAGTTATTTTTTACCGCCATGTAGTAAAGGCTGCCATATTCGTAGCGTTCATTAATTAATTCATATTGTTTACATGTGCCAATAATGTTATAAAACTGTACCTAAGGGGATATAATAACGATTGGCTGTAGCTTTCGAACACAGAAAACATTATTTCAGTATTGCAAAGTGGTGTTGATAGTGTCGAATGTAAACAGAACAGTCTCAAACGCCATCTTTGGTTTACGAAACGTCACGAAGTGACGTCAACGGTCTAAAAATAGCCCAAGTCCTGGAGAACTGTTGCTAAACAATGCAATAAAGAATTAATTATTTCTCGTAATTGGTAAGGACTTCAAACCTAAAACTTTGCAGGAAGCTTAATTTATACATCCCCGCAACGATGGGAAAAGCCCTGGAAGTAATTAAACTAATTAAATAGGACTATGTCAGCCTTTAACATATAACTATCTTGGCTGTTTCGCGGAGCTGATTTTTCGAGAACTCTTCTGTCGTCAGAAGGAATACAACTTAATTCTTTTTTTAAATGCAAACTGTTACTTAGAACAGAGCAGCTTTACATCTTTCTTTTTTTTTTAAGACAAGAACTAATTATTAAAATATTAAATAGTCCTATGAGTTTAATCTCATGGAAATTTGGGTTCCTTTTGCCTTGGGGAAAGTAAGCTGCCATTCAGTGCGGCGCTACCCTTTTTTTCCTGCATGCGTCTGTTCAGGTTTCCAATGCGGCCTGACATTTTCGTTGTGAACTTGGGATGTTGGTCGTGTGCAAACGGGTATGGCTAGACACCGAGGAGAGGCTGCACAAAGTCCACTCTGGAAAATGAATCTCTTGCCGAACCCGGGATTCAAACTCACACCAATAGCGACAAACTGGCTCTTCAAATTCCTTTATTTCTACGATCTGATATAGAAAAGGTACGTATACGCTATAAATAGAGACAACAACTTAAAGTAAATAGGAGTTCATTTCTCTCGTGCAAGGACACTCGTTCCACATAACTCTCACTTACTGTTGACTGTATTTGAAGCGATTACTTCCCTTTGTTTCTTATAGCTGGCCATTGGCACTCTGTCTCAGTACTTGGTTTTGATATATCAATCTACGGCTTACTTGATTTTTGTCAGGTTCATATAAAGTTTTCTAAATAGGTTTACATGGATTAAATTCGATCTCGGGCCTTCGTGGGGCACAGAAAAATAGTTCAAAATTACAACACAGACAACATATTCCAAACAATCAATGCCACAGCATCTTATAACTCATTAACAAACAACACCAACAACAACAACAACAACAACAACAACAACAACAACAACAACAATAAGAAGAAGAAATAGGAAATTAATTATTACTGAACTTAATTATCATTGAATGCTCACTTTTGATTTATATTGACAAAGGGTTGTTAAGAGGTTCTGGCGTATATGTTTGTTTTTTATTTCTGTCAATATCTGTTCGCAGTGTGTGTGTCATACGTAATGACCCCTTTTGACAACGCTGTCATGCCGTACCCGATGATCATCTGCTGCAACAAAACAATAGTGCTGGTGAATAAAACTGACCTGACACTGGCTTCTTCCCTTCTTCTCCCGTTTTTCTCCCATTTTAGTGTGTGTGTGTGTGTGTGTGTGTGTGTGTGTGTGTGTGTGTGTGTGTGTGTGTGTGTGTGTGTGTGTGTGCGTGCGTGCGTGCGTGCGTGCGTGCGTGCGTGCGTGCGTGCGCGCGCGCGTGCGTGCGTGCGTGTGTGTGTGTGTGTGTGTGTTTTTGGTTTGCTTTTGTTTTGTTTTTTGTTTTGTTTTTTTCTTTTTCTTTTTTTTGTTTTGTTTTTTTGTGATGATTTTTGTTGTTGTTTTTGTTTGTTTCTTTCTTTCTTTTTTCTTTCTCTCTTTCTTTCTTTGTAAATTTTTTTGTTTTCATTCTTTCTTTCTTTCTTTCTTTCTTTCTTTCTTTCTTTCTTCCTTCCTTTCTTAGTTTGTAATTAACACTTTTTGCAACGCTGTCATGCCATACCCCAAGTAAACTAATAGTGCTGGTTTATACAGCTGACTTGGCAATGGCTTTTTTACTCGTTTCACCCTTTTTTGGGGGGTAATTAACATTTTTACAAACTGCTGTCATGCCATACCTTAAATTTATCAACTGCAGCAACATTCGTTAGTGCTTCATCGGCTTTTTCACTTCTACTTTTTTTTTTTTCTTTTTTTTTTACTAAAATTTGATTTGCTGTCTGGAGTTTGTTCCCGTTATGTCCTGTTTGTGCAGTAAATCAACAGATATTGCGTATTTCTTGGCGCGGTGGGATGTCCAATTTTCCGGTCAGCCAAAAATGTTTCCCCGACTTTTCGTCTGGAAAGATGAAGGGCCATATATTTCTCGTATAATTACAAAATCTTTTTACGATGGCAAGAGAGGAAAAAAAAAGAGTGCAGTTTTGGGGTGTAGGAAGCTTTTCACTGCTTGTGTCTATATAATGTAGGTCAGTACATGTACAATGATTTTGAAGAACAGATTCTACATAATGACTTCTTCAATCAGGAGTAGTTATAACAGGGCTCCCCACTAGTGCGTCCCGGGACCCCCACTTTTAAATTTTATAGGGTCCATGGACCCCCACTGCAGTATTCTAGAGGGTCCCAAGGGTCCAAAATCCGAAAAGTCCCAGTGTACTTATAAAACATTGTGGTCACGTGTAGTGTACTGCGAAGTGTTGATTGCAGTCTGAAAATGGGATGTACGGTACGCACGATAAAGGAGATTTAGTGCGTCCTAGGACCCGCTCTTTTAAAATCTAGTGCGTCCAGGGACCCCTTCCATATATTTCTAGTGCGTGTTTTCGGCTTCGAGTGAGTATAGGACGCAGGGACGCGCGTTATGGGGAGCCCTGTTATATTTAGTTTGTGCTTTGAAAGAAAGAAGGCTGAACATAATTATCCTACAATGGTGTTTTTTCAGTTAAAAGGACTGTGAACTTTTTAAGCAATGAACTGATGCATTTATGAATACATGTCACAGCCAGGCCAATGTTGCTGCTTGCAAGTCAAAAATGGCTATCAAAGCAATTTTTCTCGTGTGTTTTTTGTGTGTGTACCAGTGTTTTTATTTTATTTTTTGCTGTTTTGTGGTATTGTTCTAATAGCAGTACTTATAGGAGGAGGGAAAGGAAGAGGATGGGGCGGAGATGGTGGTGGGCATCGTCGAGTACGTCGTCGTTGTTGTTGTTGTTGTTGTTGTTGTTGTTGTTGTTGTTGTTGTTGTTGTTGATGCTTGTCCTTTCTTTCTTCGCGTCCTCCTCTACCCCCATCCCTCCATCACTTCTTCCTACATTTTTCTTCTTCTTCATTCTTCCTCCTTCTCCTATTATTTTGTCTTCTTCCCTTCTCCTTTTCCCATTCTTCATCCTCCTCCTCCTCCTCCTCCTCCTCCTCCTCCTCCTCCTCCTCCTCCTCCTCGTCCTCCTCGTCCTCCTCCTCCTCCTCCTCCTCCTCCTCCTCTATTGCTTTGGCGAAGGTCAAACGTTGTTTACTTCTATTGCCATCAATGCCAAAAGTTTGCAGACTTTGCAGCAAGGAAGAGCACTGAATGTATAGATCATTTCTCCTCTGACATGTTCCTTACAAGCAATAAAACTCGCTGGGTTTCTTGCCGATAGGCAGTAAACCAAAAACGACTTTAACCGCTGCAGAGACACCGGTGATTCTATGACCGCTCTTACATCATGCCTAACTTAAATTTGTGTATGCGAGGGAGAAGAGGGGTGGGGTGGGGTAGTGGGGGGCGGGGGTAGGGGGGCGGCTGGAAGACAAGGTTATAGATGATTACGTCCCTTACTTCCGTGCTGGCGCGCCAGGCTGTCGAGAGATTCGGGTCGAGTGCGTAAAGTTTGCCCTAAATTAACTTTTGACAAAAACATGAGCTGCGATTCTTGTAAAAGCCTTAAAACTGCGATATCTTTACTCTCAAAACTGGTTTTCCCGTAAAACACTCTTTTTTTTTTTTAGATCTACATAGTATGATGTAATGTTTGCTATAAGGCAACGTGCTAATGTTTTAGGGATTTATAGCAACCATTACAACCCCACAATCTAAGCTAGGTGTTCTATAAAGCCCTTGCTTTTTTTTAAATAGAAACAACCTGAGCTTGACTTCTTCAACAACAAAAACATTATAAATTCAATATAACAATGTTTTTAATGTAGGTACAAAAAACATAAGATCCCTGAATGTCCGCGGTGGGTTTCCTACGAATTACATACTCTTTGAAATCCTGATGATTTGATTATAATCGTCACCGAAAAACCCTTCATTTTTAAGGTTCTTGCCACCTGAGCTCAATTCTCTAAATTACTTCTAATTTTTCAGATCTAGCGCTGGTTTTCACATTTACATATAAGCCCCAATTTGTCCTCTGACATTTTTTTCGCAGTACAAGCTAAAACACGAGGCACTCTTTATCCCAATGGACAGCAAGCTAAATCACGATGCACTCTTTATCCCAATGGACAGCAAGCTAGAACACGAGGCATTCTTTATCCCAATGGACAGCAAGCTAAAACACGAGGCAATCTATATCACAATGGACAGCAATCTAAAACACGAGGCACTCTTTATCCCAATGGACAGCAAGCTAAAACACGAGGCACTCTTTATCCTAATGGACAGCAATCTAAAACACGAGGCACTCTTTATCCCAATGGACAGCAAGCTAAAACACGAGGCACTCTTTATCCCAATGGACAGCAATCTAAAACACGAGGCACTCTTTATCCCAATGGACAGCAAGCTAAAACTCGAGGCACTCTTTATCCCAGTGGACAGCAATCTAAAACACGAGGCACTCTTTATCCCAATGGACATGAAGCTAAAACACGAGGCACTCGTTATCACAATGGACAGCAATCTAAAACACGAGGCACTCGTTATCACAATGGACAGCAAGCTAAAAGACGAGGCACTCTTTATCCCAATGGACAGCAAGCTAAAACACGAGGCACTCGTTATCACAATGGACAGCAAGCTAAAACACGAGGCACTCTTTATCCCAATGGACAGCAAGCTAAAACACGAGGCACTCGTTATCACAATGGACAGCAAGCTAAAACACGAGGCACTCGTTATCACAATGGACAGCAAGCTAAATCACGATGCACTCTTTATCCCAATGGACAGCAAGGTAAAACACGAGGCACTCTTTATACCAATGGACAGCAAGCTAAAACACGAGGCAATCTATATCCCAATGAACAGCAAGCTAGAACACGAGGCACTCTATATCACAATGGACAGCAAGCTAAAACACGAGGCACTCTTTATCCCAATGGACAGCAAGCTAAAACACGAGGCATTCTATATCCCAATGGACAGCAAGCTAGAACACGAGGCACTCTTTATCACAATGGACAGCAAGCTAAAACACGAGGCACTCTTTATCCCAATGGATAGCAAGCTAAAACCATGTTGACCGCTCCGAAGACATTGGTGATTGCATGGCCGCTCTTACGTCATGCCTAACTTCCATTTGTGTAGGCGAGGGTGGAGGAAAGGCGGGGGGAGGGGGGGGGGTGATTATCGATGACTGGAGGACCTAGTCTGCATGGCAAGGTTACAGATGATTCAGTCCCTTTTCTTCCGGGCAGTTGCGCCTGGCTGTCGTGACTGGTAGGTCGAGTGCTTAAAGTTTGTCCCCCCCCCCCCCCCCCCCAGTTTTTTTTCGTCCTACGTGACAAGCCCAAGAACCAGATTCGTAGCAGACGACAAACAAAGTATAGTACCTGTCTTGTGATGACGATTTTGTCGTTATTAATTATATGTTAAAGGTCACCCCTTGTTTTGGTTTTGTTAATAACGCTCTCGGTTTTCAATCTTGCCGTTTTCATTTGCTTGCATTTCCTTTTCATTCTTTCTTTCTTTATTTCTTTCTTTATTTATTGTGGGGGTGGAGGGGGTGTATGTGTGTTTGAGTGTGAGTGGAGGTGTGTGTCTGTCTGTCTGTGACTGTGTCTGTACCTACGCCTTTTCCCCATGCCTGTGTCTGTGCCTGTGTCTGTCTGTCTGTGTCTGTGTCTGTACCTACGCCTTTTCCCCATGCCTGTGTCTGTGCCTGTGTCTGTCTGTCTGTGTCTGTGTCTGTACCTACGCCTTTTCCCCATGCCTGTGTCTGTGCCTGTGTCTGTCTGTCTGTGTCTGTGTCTGTACCTACGCCTTTTCCCCATGCCTGTGTCTGTGCCTGTGTCTGTCTGTCTGTGTCTGTGTCTGTACCTACGCCTTTTCCCCATGCCTGTGTCTGTGCCTGTGTCTGTCTGTCTGTGTCTGTACCTACGCCTTTTCCCCATGCCTGTGTCTGTGCCTGTGTCTGTGTTATACAAAAAAATATCAAATGACCTTAAAATCTTAAATCAAAAAAAACAGATAGACTGCCAACGTTCCAAAACTCAGAATAAAAAAGCAAGAATGATATGTTATTGGAACGTTTAATTTATGACAAAACAAAACGTTACACTGATCTTCGACCGAGCGATCTTTTTAGTGGACAGACAGACAAACACTTATAAAGTTAAACAAACAAAGGATTACTGTACTCACCGATACAAAGACGACACAAGACGATTACGAATTTTCGCTTCTGGAAGCTTCATCAGGAAAAGAACACAAAAGACAACAAAAAGCAGACGCAACACGGAACGAACAGGGTTTGAAAGAAAATGGAGGGGAAACACGCAAAAAGGGGAAGGAACTCTAGGAACGGAAATGAATGAAAGGGGAGAGAAGTGGTTGGATGATGTCAAGGGCACAGGCATACAGACTAAAAGTAATACACACTCATAAAAGTGGGGAGGGAAAAAGGGGGGGAAAAAAGGAAAAACACACGCACGCAAACACACACACACACACACACACACACACACACACACAAAACCAAACACATAAACATACACAGAAAGAAACACACACAACACACTTTGTTCATCTTACCACAGTCACTTCGTTGTTTAGATTTTTAAACACTTATAATATAAATAATAAACTAATCTGAGAAATGTTCCAAGAAACTCGCTGGGAAGACCCAAGCGTGGCAATGATCTTGCCTCGTTTGTAGCAGGAGCAGCAGCAGCAGCAGCAGCAGCAGCAGCAGCAACAGCCGAACCTACTATAGTGGACTGACGACAAACACCCAATGGTAATCAGACGATACGAGAATACCTGGAGGCATAAGCCGTTGGCAGTGTTACCCAATAAGGTCTCTTACTTTTTCAGACTACCACCACAAACCAGGTTAACAAAAAATACCAATTCCAGGAAAGCAATCGCAATCCCCATAGCGAGCGCGGCAGACGGAAAGCAATCGATGACACAAGTTAAAACAGGACGGGCAAGGTATGTTCCGCGAACGAAAGAGGTGTAAAACGATTTCAAATTAAGGAAGGCTGTTTGGCGAGAACTACAACAATTAGAGTAAACTTTACGATTTCGATCTTCGGGTCGTTAGCGCCAGTTACGATGCCTCCACGGACAGACGACGTATAGTATCGATTGATCCAAAGATTAGAAAATTAGGGACGAGGGGGTGGGAGGTGGGTAGGGGAGAGGCGAGGGGAGAGGGTGAAGATGAAGGGGGTAGGGGGTGAATGATAAGAGGAAGAAAATATTTCGAAGGGAATTCACTGAGGAGGCTGCGGAGAAAAACGATTTAATGGAAAACTTTATCGGGGGAGGGGCGGGGGGGGGGGGGGGTGTCGAGGGTTAGGTAAAAGGTACTGGATGAGAGAAAGAAAAGCTTTTTGAGTGAAGGAGAGAGGAGGCGGGTGGGGGGAAATGAGGACGAATAATGGAGGGAGGGAGGGGGCGAGGGGTGGAAGGGTGCGATAAGATGTGGGGAGTGGGGTCGGGTCAGTAGATGAGAAGAATAACGATGGGGAGAGAAAGACGGGGAGGGAGAGGATGAGGTTAGTAAGGGGGTGGTGGTGAAGGTATATGAGCTGATACAGCAAATCCATATTCGCCGATGATCAAGTTGAATGAATTGAGAACCAATCCCCTAGAGTTTTGTTGCTTTTTCGTTTATCACCCTCGCATAATCGAATGTCTGCGTGACTTATTGCAAATCAATATGTGTGTGGTTGCACCTATCGATTTAAGTGAGATTATAACTGATTATTTTTTTACGGTCGACAATAAACCATTTCCAAATGAGATTTCTAATAACAAATCACTGTCATTTTTTAACGCATGTATTCATTTATTTTTAATTGGCTCGCGGTCAAATTCAGAATTTGACAGATAACTTGTAGAAAATGTAGCCTATAAGACTCGTGACACTTCACACAGTAAGTTTTCTTACAATGAAAAGTTTTCTTAGAACGAGCTGTTTCTCTGTCGAATCAAAATAAATTCTTTCTCCGTTCTCTTTCAAAAATTTTTCTTCCCTGCCAACAACGCACTTCCAATGATCTTTTGTCGAAGTAAGTATTTCTCTTTCTTTCTTTTTTTTCTTTTTTTCTTTATGTCCTCTAAACTGGCTTCATGAATGTTCATGCCATGATCTATATGGCCAACATCGAAACATGGATATATCAATGTCAATAAAGACAGATATAATGCAAAGACAGTGTGACATGGGCACCAGGAACCCGTGGTAATGTCACCTTGTTTTTGCTGAATTCTGCTTTGGTCGATAATTCTTATTTTGCTGGACAACCACAAAGAAAAACAAAAAACAATAATTAAAAAAAAAGGCAAGGGAAAATACCCAGAGAGAATGGGCATAAGAACAGGGAAACAAGCGAAGAATACAACAAAAAGAAATGAGAGAGAAAAAGGGGGGTGATGGAGAGGAGGGGGAGGGAGAGGAGGGAGAGGGCGGAAGGAAGTGATGCAGAGTGTGAATGTCAAAGTGCTTAATGAGTGTGTCTGTCTGTCGGTCCGTCCGTCCGTCCGTCCGTCCCTCCGTCCGTCCCTCCGTCCGTCCCTCCGTCCGTCCCTCCGTCCGTCCCTCCGTCCGTCCCTCCGTCCGTCCCTCCGTCCCTCCGTACTTCCCTCCGTCTGCCTAGCCTGTCTGAATTTGTGCCTGCGTGTCTGCCTGTCTGGCTAGCAGGCTGGCTGGCTGGTTGGCTACGGTTTTGTGAGACGATGAGGAGGAGGAGGAGGAGGAAGCTGACGAAGAAGGAGAAGAAAAAATTACAAAACTCACGGTACTGAGCAATCAACGAACCAAACCCACAGATTAAAACTTAATCAGAGAATCCGTGATAGAATGTGAATGACAACATCAGATGGCAAAAGAACAAGATGAAATGCATTCATTACCCAGGATGAGAGTTAAAATGTGCTTGCATCTCACGAGACATCATGAGATCTTGGAATACAGTTGAAAGCAATCTTCACAATTACTAATAGCCAAGGAGTCGTTTTTTGGATCCTATTTTTGAAAAGATGCACTCTTGCAACTACGGGTTGTGTTTGGTTTAAACAATGTTTTATTTAATTAAACATGATACAATAATAAAACGAGAAACAATAGGGACACAAAATCAAGCGAACGCTTATAGTACGTGCCCTACGCAGTTGGAGAATAACACAAGTATGATGTCGGACATAACATTACAAATATACTATAGAACTATCTGGATCAAAATCAGATTCAATGCAAACCAAGCAAAGAATAAGACAAAACTAGCAGGGGAAAGAGGGAAAGAGGGAGGAGAGGGAAGGGGAAGACGGGTTGTCTTTCTTACATGGGAACACAAATTCCTGGTGATGTGTTACCTTCTATATGTATACATATATTTGTAAGCTTAGCTTTTTTCTGTCCGTGTTTGTTGTTGGTTTTTTTTTTCACCTGTTTTTTTCATCGGCATCATGAAAAATTCATGACGAGATTATGACATCCACCGCCCTGATATGGCCCTTCGTGGTCGGCTGGGCGTTAAGCAAACAAACAAACAAAACAAATTATGACATCCCAAATGCAACAATAACATCAATGTCAATAAAGATGGATATAATGCAAAATCCATTGAGACGTGCACACCGAATCCTTGCAAAGGTCATAATTATTATGTTTTCTAAATCCTGCTTAGATGGATCATTCTTTTTTTTGCTCGCGACAGCAGGGAGCGAAAATGCTCTCTCTCTCTCTCTCTCTGGGGCTCGCGAGATTTCGCCGAGCGGGCAGGTCGGAGTTTTGGACGGCTGCGCTTCAATTTAACCAAACGTCGCCAATAACTCTTCAAAATGACAGTCGTTGGCTTGCCAACTGCTGCAGAAACAACCCTCCAAGCCCTGCTCCACAACCACCAAGTCACATCGTGGAAAATCGCCGGCAATGGGAGCAACTTGACTTTTGTTGTCAGATTTGCACCGGCGACCAATGATGGCGACCAAGCTACACGCTACGTTCACAGTGTCACCCAGGAGAACACGGTCCAAAGTTTTCGCAGAAAACCACCGAGCCAGATGAGAAGAGACAAGAAGAGAGCCGAGGAAAGAAAAGCAAGACGAGAAGAAGAAGCGAAGGGAAGTGAACCTTTTAATGGGCCGCTGCTCATTGAAACCACCCCAAAAAAACTACTGTGTCATTTCCACACCACAGAAGTAAACACACCTGACACAGACATCAACACGGTGATTGCTGCAAATTCACGTGCAAACTGTAGTGACTCCAATGTGTTGGCAAGTGGTGACCCATTTTGTGGTTATTCGGCAAACTTGCACGCAGAAGAGCACGGTTTTAAAACACAGTCTAAGTCAGCTGAACATAATTATGACAACAGAAAGCGTGCCTGGAGAAAACTGTTTTGACCCAGCAGAGGATGATCCTTTAGACACGGTTAAAAAGTACACTGGGACAATCATGGACAGGCCGTTGCAACGTCGTCTGCGGGACAGGCGCAGGAACAACACACTTCACAGAATTGTGACAAATGACAACTCCGAAGAACATCTGTATATTTTCGAGACGGACGATTTAGTGCTTGTGTCCAACCCACAGAGTGCGGTGTGCAGCGACGGAGTAACATTCTGGTTCATCAAGCAGGGTTCGAAGAACATGATTCCAGAAGAACTGGGCTACATGCAGCAGCTCGCCTCGTGGAGACCAGTGGGAAGATGGAAGATACACCAGCACCATCTACAGCAAATCCAAGCAAGACAGAAGATACTCATTGATCTGATCCGGTTCTACCTCGGTTAACACACGTTTCGCGATCGAACCACAGGCGGAAGGTATCGTCCACTGGACTACTATACTACTATCACAGAAAGACTACAAGGTCTGTCACTCACCTTCGAGTCTTCTGTGTTCTTGGAGTCGCTTCCTGGGGAAAAATATTGTTCAAGACGGTTTGCCTCTTCCTAAATTGGTCTAAAACATTATGTAAATATTGTGCAGCAAAGGGAAGCTACCCACGGGAAAATAATCATCGAATATCCTGTTATTAACCAATGAGCGCTGGTATGCATATTCGGTGCGGATACATGATTTGTCCCCAAGTGGATTAGCGGCTCGCAAACGAAGATTCGTCCAAATGATGGTTAAAAACAACCTGCAGCGGACGGAAGCTGAAAACTAAAGGCACATAATAGTTCAAACAATCATTCAACTGTATTTATTTGACCTTACACAGACTGTAGGAAGAGGCAAACCGTCTTGAACAGTATTTTTCCCCAGGAAGCGACTCCAAGAACACAGAAGACTCGAAGGTGAGTGACAGACCTTGTAGTCTTTCTGTGATAGTAGTAGTCCAGTGGACGATACCTTCCGCCTGTGATCGAACCTGAAATCGTGTGCCAGTATTGTGAAAGACAATGGGCATTGAACGGACATTTTAGCCTCGTTCAGAGCGCGACACACCTGACATGTTGATATGTCAGTTGGAACGGACACTCACATTCGTGTAATTTCTGTAACTGTGGGCACTTTCGCTTTCGGTTTCGATATTTGAGTGTTCGAATACCCTTCCCCAAAGACATCCCCACTTGCAATGGGCATATTGCCTAGAAATTAAACCATTCTGATTCTGATTCTGATTCTGATTCTCTCTCTCTCTCTCTCTCTCTCTCTCTCTCTCTCTCTCTCTCTCTCTCTCTCTCTCTCTCTCTCTCTCTCTCTCTCTCTCTCTCTCTCTCTCTCTCTCTCTCTCTCAGTCTCTCTCTCTCTCTCTCTCTCTCTCTCTCTCTCTCTCTCTCTCTCTCTCTCTCTCTCTCTCTCTCCCCCTGTGCATTTGTGTCTGTCTGTCTGTCTGTCTGTCTGTCTGTCTGTCTGTCTGTCCGTCCCTTTGCTTGTAGGAGTATTGGTGTTGATAATGATGATGAAGAGGGGTAGGTCTTAATAAAAGAACATTTACCATACAGCAAAAAGGAAACTAAAGAAGGCATGGGAGATGATTCACAAGACACACTAAACCATAGCTTGTAAGTTGTGTTGGAAACAACCACTAAGTTATAATTATCTACTAGATGCTAGCGGGAAAAAAACAAGCAGCTTTCACGTAAACACTGAATATGAGGGCTGATGAAAAAGTCTTGTTCTATGGCCGCCATCCATCTCTAGACGGTACTATTCACACCTCCCTGACACAGTACAACCCCCAGAGTGAGAATCACTCAGGTCAGAGTCGGGTGTTGGTATTTTTATGGCAAACATCGTGCCACCGTTCTTGCTGAAATGGCAAAACGTGCCGTGGACCTTAATATTCTGGGCTGTATTGAAAGCCATTCGGAGACGAAAAAAAATACAGTCGAACCTGCCCTTGCGACCACCTCTATGATGCGACTACCTCTATGATGCGACTACCTATATGATGCGACCACCTCTATGATGCGACCACCTCTATGATGCGACCACCTCTATGATGCGACTACCTGTCCATTACGACCACCCAAAAGGATTCCCCGACGATGTTTTGTTTCTATATAATTAAGCTCCCCATAACGACCACCTGCCTACAATGACCACTTTAGGGCGGTCCCTTGGGTGATCGTTATGGACAGGTTAGACTAGGTAAGATAAAGAGAAAGAAAACGCGAGGAAAGAAAGAACAGCGGAGATGACAGAGAACTTGGAATACGTCTCATTGTTGAAGACAGACGACTCAGAAAACATAGAAACGATGAGATACCTGACTTTAATGGTAATGGTAAATTCTTGCATGATGGCGTCTTTCTATCATTCGATCAGTGTAAAGAAATGACATAACAAGGAAAGTTGTAGCCAATTTTAGTAAAAATTAATTCTCCATGTTAGACTGAATGAACAAAACTCACAAACTTCCTTAAAAGGGTCATCATGGAGTGTTCAACTGAAAAAATCATAACCTACTAAAATGTTGTAAATCATTCGAAAAAAATCAATTTAGGGGGAAGGGGGGGGGGGGTGTTATAGACCGAATTGGCATTGCTAGGTAAATTTTCACTGCAGCCCTTTAAGACAGTCTAGGAATATACAAAGTAATACACACAAGACAAATTCATAAAAGCTCTTGTCTATTTCGGGAGGAAGTATGAGACACGATCCATCAAGCAAGCCACGAGCAAGACACTAAGAACACGAACGGAATTCATGAGAAAACTGAATTTGCATGGCGGCATCAGATGGCGGAAGAAAAACAAGTTAATAACGCAGCCTGACACCTTAAAATTGATTACATCCCATAAGACAGTATTTCGGACAGTATATTGTACAAAACGCATATAAGCGTCAAGGAAAGATATCAAACTTATTCAGAACATTCACTCCTCATAAAGCAAATGTAACCGGTCAAACATATCTGGATTGAATCTTGGTTTGTTGCTTGCTCGTAGGCTTTTTTTTATTCTTTCTTTCATTTTCTTTTTATCTTTCTTTCTTTCTTCCTTTTCTTTCAAATTATACAGTCTCTCTGAGCTGTACTTCATTTGTGACCCTCCACCACGAAATGAGTCGGATGTCACCTTGCGCGGCTCTGCGCTAGGCCTCATATACGTCCCGGGGGTGTCAGGCACCAGTGTGAGGGCCACCTTAGTCCCAGGCTTATAACTAAAAAAGTGTTTGCTCTTTTCTAAAACGGTTTTACCACTAGATAGAGCATAAAAAACTCTTTAAGAAAATGTAAAAATATAAAAATCATGCAAAGGTGACATGCGACTCATTCTGTGGTGAAGGGTCACATTTTGTCAATCATTCAATGCAAGCATTGCAACAAAGAGAGATCGCTTGTGGTTTTTCACGACCGAAGAGTTATCAGTAAGGAACACTACCTGTACATCGCCTTTTTGAGTTATGATCCCTCCGATGTCGAATCAAGATGCTTCCTTAAGAACATCAGAAAGTAGGTGTCTTTCTCCGCGATAGAAAACTCATGATATTTCCAGTGGATGATTCATACTGATTGTTTTTCTTCCATAGAGCTAGAAACTCATATTATATGGTTATTAACGGAGATATGTCGATGGACCAGCGGATTAGTGCGTCGTCCTGCAGTGTTCTGTTCCCAGGTTCGATTCTCGGTCGAGGCAACAGAGGATGTCTTTTTTCGTATATGTTTTGTTTTCTGTTTGTTTGTATTTTCCTGTGTGTTGGTAAGTGCATCTGCATGTGGTTTTCCATTTGGCTAGCTGGCTGGTTGGCTGGTTGCTTGCTTGCTGGGTGGGTTAGTTGGTCAATACGTTTGCCAGATGGATGGTTGCTCGGTGGGTCGGTTGGTTGATTCTTAATTAAGGGCCGGGATGGGTGGGGATGCATGTTAGTAGCCTGCCGCCATAAAGATCACTAAAAGGCGTGTCTCAAAAAAAGCCAGAATCTCTCCCTCCTTTTATGGCAATCACAGTATAATTATAATTGTGTAATTTGAACATTACTCCAATTGGAGACAATTTTCTTCTTTGCCTTCATCACTATTATTCGGACATTTAACTGCACTTTCACATTTCCTGGTTTCGCTTAGATAGAATCGTCTGGCTTCAGTCAAACTACACAACTGGTTTCACGTGACACATTTACGAGAGCTTGAGAGAAAAGAATAAAAAATCCAACAGAGTTTGCAAACTAGTCGCTGGAATAAAGGCGTTATTTCAAATTGTTTCATTTTTTATGTCGTTCTCCCTCTTCGCAGTTGTAAGCTGTTTAGCGCATCAAAGTTATGGGTTTTTTAGGACCTCATGGCCATAGAAAATAAAGTCAAAATGACACCTCCATAGAATACTTTTTTTTTTAAATCATCGTTTTATAATAAGATTATACCACAGCATCTCTGCACAATGTAAAGCATAACTTGGCTGTCTCATCTACACGTTCAGATATCACCATATATAACGTTCATATCGCCAGATACCCCTTCTAAAAAATAATTTACATCACGTCAGACTATAAAGAAAATATTTTTAAACATTGTATAAAGTGCAAGAAATAAAAGGAATTAATGTTTACTTGCATTTTCAATATGGCGTTGCCAATCTTCAGAACTTGTCATGGCAAGACCCTCCTTTAAAAATAATCCGAATCCAAAAACAAATATCACTTTTCAATTAAATGCAACAGGCGGTCATTTTAGACTACAATGCAACACGCATGCACAATCCAACACCACACAATAATTGCACGTGCAAAATGTCAGAATGTCACCGGAACCGTGCGTGCTGTGTCAATGCTATTTTCTCGATGTGAGGTGTTCTTGTCAATTATAACGATCCTGCCAAATGAGTGCTATGACGGCATGCCAAAGGTGATTTTTTATCCATATCAATTTTTTTTTAAATCTCCCGAAATAGTCCCGTAAAACTGATTCTCATACTAACAGGACAGTCAGCATTTTCAGATTCATTCAGTGTTTCTACAAACCTCACTCGGGGATATTTAGGGAGATTGACATATATTGAGTATAATTGTAGTTATTTTCCGCTAATTACAAAGAATATTCTTAATAACAAACATCTCCTTTTAGATAATCAGAACTACGACGTTTAGCATTCCCATGGCACCAGAAAAGATAGATACGAGGAAGAAGTATTTGGAGCCATTACTTCAGTAAAACCACTCGATCGTGACAGACGAGACTCGCAGGGAAATCCTGAAATGGATTAAAATTGCATGAAACATCAGCGTACCACGGCCCAGTAGCTCAGTTGGTCGAACACAGGACTTAAGATCACTGGTTCGAATCCGAGCCGGGACGGACACGGGACAACTTTATGTGCAGACTCAGGGACGGTACCCATGTCCCACCGCCGTGTTACCCCTGTGGCACGTAAAAAGACCTCGGCCATTCTGCCAGAAGCGCAGGTGGCTGGTTACACCTAAACATGCACACGCAATATTGCTGCTAGCATACCACTGAGAGGAAGCGACCAGAATTTCTCAGCAACGGGGCAATAAAGTACTGAAAATGAAAATGAAGAATTGAATTAACAATGATCACATTGATAATTGTACTAATTACTTTTGGCACCAGTATCCCACAAATGAGTGCGAGTCATTATTTTAGTAGATCGCGGAACAGGCTCGCTAAAAATAAATGAAAGGAATTTGAAAGGATTTGAAAGTTCAGAATAAAGTTATACCCAACACATTGATAATTGCAGTACTTAGCAATTGTGACACTAATGTGCCGCCATAATTATGTGCGTGGAGCAGACTCGCAGGTAATAAATGAAATGGAAAACGCATGTCTGTTAAAAAAAAAACGTTGCGCATAAATGGCTTGTGTATTGAAAGAAGGCTGTCCTTGCGTGTCGGGAATATAAAGACTGTATTCTGCAGTACCGAGTTCATGGATGGAGGGGGAGAGGGAGAGAGGGAGAGATGTCGGCGAGCGAGAGAGACTACACACACACACACACACAAACACACACACACACTCACTCACACACACACACACACACACACACACACACACACACACACACACACACACACACACAAAGATGGAAAGAGAAAGTGAGAGTTGGCACCCATAGAGACAGACGCTAGTAAATCAGAGTACCGCAGTTGCGAAATGCCATCTATTCAAGATCGTCTGTTTTCGCAAACACTCTAAAGAAATGAACATTAGTGCCCGAGCTGGATAATTGGATGTAGGAAAACACGCTATTCAACAAATAACAAGTTTACAGAATATCGTCTGCAACTCCTACACAGTACCCTCCCTTTCAATGGCTATTGATTCTAAACTTAGGCTACTCTTTTCATTTTCACGATGTTGAAAAAAAGCATTCGACATTTGATGATCTTTTGACTCAACAGTGTTTGAGTTTAAAGTGCTCTTCACATGGCATACTTGCAACCAACATTTCCCCAACTTAGTCGTTTGAAAATCTTTCCCGAGTCGTCGAGGCCAAGTCGGCGAAAAGTCTGACATGTGAGCGGCCCCAGCGATTTAGGTACGATTTAGGCCAGATTCAGCAGCGACTCCAAAACTCAGTTGAGCTCAGCTCGACTCGGCCGTGACTTGTCAAAGATTTTGCGGAGAATTTTCTTATCGCGCCTACCGATTGGTTACCTCTAGCCAACCCATGCTAATGCAGTTACTTCCCTTCTCCGAAAAACCACGAAGACGACCGGACAATCCCGAATGGTACAGTCTGGTGAGAATCGCCGCTTAAAACTAGTTTGCGCGTTTGTGCTGTTCACATGGGCAGCGATCATGATTTGACTTGCCACCGACTAAAATCGCTGAAAAGTTTGGGGAAAGTTGGTTGCAAGTCTGCCATGTGAACAGCACTTAAAGGTACCTTCTTTCTCGTGCAGACCAACTTGCGAATCACCACAGGCTTGCGCAGGCTTTTACAATGGATGTCAGCATCTATCCACCCTGACACATTCCAAAATTCAACATTATGGCGGCTTTATGTGAAAATCAGTGATTTTTTTTAATGCTGAATTAATTTTGTATGTGAGTGTCAGTCTGTGAAATTAATTCAGCGAAACATTTCGCATAGAAAGCCGCCAGGCAGTAGACTTCTTGGTATGTCTTCTTCTTCTTCTTCTTCTTCTTCTTCTTCTTCTTCTGTGTTCGTGGGCTGAAACTCACACGTACACTCGTGTTTTTGCACAAGTGGATTTGTACGTGTATGACCGTTTTACCCCGCCATTTAGGCAGCCATACGCCGCTTTCGGAGGAAGCATGCTGGGTATTTTCGTGATTCTATGACCCACCTAACTCTGACATGGATTACAGGATCTTTTCCGTAAGCACTTGGTCTTGTACTTGCGCGTACATACGAAGGGGGGTAAGCCACTAGCAGGTCTGCACATAAGTTGACCTGGGAGATCGAAAAAATCTCCCCACTTAACCCACTAGGCGGCCGCGGCCGGGATTCGAACTCACGACCTGGCCTTCCGATTAAGAGGCCGACGACGTCTTACCACCCCGCCACAGCGCCCGTCCCTTGGTGTGTGTTTAAGTGGAAGGGGCTACTATCCCGTGTAGAAACTAAGACAGATCTATGGTGGTTGACATGAAGCCTACACGATTAGAAATATAGTTTTGATGCAACAAGGCAATCTCGCAGCAATGAGTGGGCAATTCAAAGACATTTTCTGAGACCGGCGCTGTGGCGGGGTGGTAAGACGTCGGCCTCTTAATCGGAAGGTCGAGGGTTCGAATCCCGGCCACAGCCGCCTGGTGGGTTAAGTGTGGAGATTTTTCCGATCTCCCAGGTCAACTTATGTGCAGACCTGCTTCGTGTGTACACGCAAGCACAAGACCAAGTGCGCACGGAAAAGATCCTGTAATCCATGTCAGAGTTCGGTGGGTTATAGAAACACGAAAATACCCAGCATGCTTCCTCCGAAAGCGGCGTATGGCTGCCTAAATGGCGGGGTAATAACGGTCATACACGTAAAATTCCACTCGTGCAAAAACACGAGTGTACGTGGGAGTTTCAGCCCACGAACGCAGAAGAAGAAGAAGAAGGAGACATTTCTGAGTTGTCTAGTTTTAGCATAGCTTTGCTTCATCTGAAAGTCTTACTTACAAATCATATTTGTTTGCCAATACGAATCAGAGCTTGAATAAGCTAATACTGTATTTCATTACGGTAAGAGCTTCAGTGAATCGAATAGCCAACTCTTTGCAAAAGAAACTGAACGCACTGCATTTTTTCACAATGACCGTAGTCTGCCGCTAGTGCAAAAGGCAGTGAAAGTGACGAGCCTGTTCAGCGCGGTAGCGGTTGCGCTGTGCTGCATAGCACGCTTTACTGTACCTCTCTTCGTTTTAACTTTCTGAGCGTGTTTTTAATCCAAACAGATCTTATCTATATGTTTTTGGAATCAGGAACCGACAAGGAATACGATGAAATTGTTTTTAAAACGATTTCGGAAATTTATTTTTAATCATAATTTTTATATTTTTAATTTTCAGAGCTTGTTTTTAATCCGAATATAACATATTTATATATTTTTGGAATCAGAACATGATGAAGAATAAAATAAAAGTAATTTTGGATCGTTTTATAAAAAAAGAATTTTAATTACAATTTTCAGATTTTTAATGACCAAAGTCATTAATTAGTTTTTAAACCTCCATGCTGAAATGCAATACCGAAGTCTGGCCTTCGTCGAAGATTGCTTGGCCAAAATTTCAATCAATTTGATTGAAAAATGAAGGTGTGACAGTGCCGCCTCAACTTTTACAAAAAGCCGGATATGACGTCATAAAAGACATTTATCGAAAAATGAAAAAAGTGTCTGAGGATTTCATACCCAGGAACTCTTATGTAAAATGTCATAAAGATCGGTCCAGAAGTTTAGTCTCAATCGCTCTACACACACACGCACCTGTAGACACACACACACACATACACCACGACCCTCGTCTCGATTCCCCCTCTATATTAACACATTTAGTCAAAACTTGACTAAATGTAAAAACTACACACAAGACGAAATCTGGTTTAAAATTGTTTATCCTGCTCTAGTTGCCTATTTGCAAAGTCACATAAACCTGCCAAGCAACAGACCTCCCTTGAGAAATGCCCAAAAGGCGTTGCTTGCTTGTTTGTTTTTACATTTAGTCAAGTTTTGTTTGTTTTTACATTTAGTCAAGTTTTGACTAAATGTTTTAACATAGAGGGGGAATCGAGACGAGGGTCATGGTGTATGTGTGTGTGTGTGTGTGTGCGTGTGTGTGTGTGTGTGTGTAGAGCGATTCAGAGTAAACTACTGGGCCGATCTTTATGAAATTTGACATGAGAGTTCCTGGGTATGATATCCCTGGACATTTTTTTCTTTTTTTCGATAAATGTCTTTGATGACGTCATATCCGGCTTTTCGTGAAAGTTGAGGCAGCACTGTCACACCCTCATTTTTCAATCAAATTGATTGAAATTTTGGCCAAGCAATCTTCGACGAAGGCCGGACTTCGGTATTGCATTTCAGCTTGGTGGCTTAAAAATTAGTTAATGACTTTGGTCATTAAAAATCTGAAAATTGTAAAAAAAAAAATTTAAAAAAATTATAAAACGATCCAAATTTACGTTCATCTTAGTCTTCATAATTTTCTGATTCCAAAAACATATAAATATGTTATATTTGGATTAAAAACAAGCTCTGAAAATTAAAAAAATTAAAAATTATGATCAAAATTAAATTTTCGAAATCAATTTAAAAACACTTTCATCTTATTCCTTGTCGGTTCCTGATTCCAAAAACATATAGATATGATATGTTTGGATTAAAAACACGCTCAGAAAGTTAAAATGAAGAGAGGTACAGTAAAGCGTGAGCTATGAAGCACAGCGCAACCGCTACCGCGCCAAACAGGCTCGTCACTTTCACTGCCTTTTGCACTAGCGGCGGACTACGTTCAATTTCATTCTGTGAGTTCCACAGCTTGACTAAATGTAGTAATTTCGCCTTACGCGACTTGTTGTTTTGTCTGCCAGTCCCGCTGCATGCTGGGATGCGCCATAGCCCGGATTAGACTAGGGAGCTAATTCTGATCGCCATCGGGCCCAGAGCGACCCGGTGTAATGGAATCTAATGTGTCGGTCGCTGGATTTGAAGCTCTGACATTTGTATCGCTTTTAGGGTTTCATGTTCTCTATGTCTAGCTTTCTTTTCTCTTTTATCTCCACCCCTATCTGTAACCCATTTTCCGTCTAAAATCCCTTTTTTTTCTCTTTTCTTTTTTCTTTGAGGGAGAGTCGAGTGGGATCACTTGAAGGTGACAGAAGATAGCTTTTCTGTCTGTCTGTCTGTTTGTCCGACCGTCTGTATGTCTACCTGCCAGTCTGTCTGTCTGTCTGTCTGTCTGCCTGTCTGTCTGGCCTGCCTGTCTGTCTATCAGTCTGTCTGGGTTTTTTTCTGTCTTACTTTCTTGTATGTATTTCTGCACAGACTAGTAGGCAGTCTTCAGGTGTGATTTACAGAAAAGTTTCTGAAAGATGAACAACTGTTGGCTTTTATCTAAGCGTATTTTGTTTTCCATTCCTAATAACTGCTCTTCCACATTTGGCCGGGCTGGCTTTAATAAGAGATTCACAATAGAAAACTAGATTGATTTAG